>NC_072735.1:96234228-96427668 GCF_026930045.1 Uloborus diversus
TGCCATTTTAAAATAATAAGCAGAGTATTAGGGAGTAAATGAACAAAAAATTAAAGGCAAATGACTTTACAGTGTCATTACAATGCAAAAACAATGAAAAAACCACATATGATAATTTTAATCACAAATTTATTCGAAAATATTTCAGTGTACGATGATTTTTGTGGCGTATTTTTTCTGTCTCTCCATTTTTTGACAAATTTCAAAAATAAAATCTGGCAATATTTTGAAAAAAACTGCTGGGTTTTATTCAGAATGGCATAGAAATGATGTGAAAAAAAAAATGGACTTCATATTCGAATTCAGTTTTGTGTTATTTTGGTTTTACTGGAAAATTTCAAGGTGTACGAACACTTTTGGGAGCCACTGTATGCTCGCAAGTGAGAAGAGAAACGTATACTCATTTTGATGTGAGTCTTTCTAGTTTCAGTTCCATTTATAATGGGATTAGAGGGGAGATATTCTATCAAGGGGTTTTACTTTTATGTTCATTTGGTAGTCATAGTGAACACGTTATCTTTCCGAGGAGGAAATATCGTAATTTATGACTGATCCATCTATGGATCTTTTGGGTCACATTGAAGCAACTGTAAATTATTTTTGTTGGAGTTCTTCATACAGTAGTTACTTTCAAAAATCATACGCAGAAAAAGAAGGCAAAGAACTTAAACGGAGATGTGTAATTTGCTCAAAGCAGAATAAAAGACGTAACAATACGTATGAGTGTAAAATGCTCAATGCGCATTTATCTCTGCTTTGAAATTTGTCATGCGGCTTTAAAATATTAATTGTTACAATATTCTTCAAGTATTTCATAATATTAAGCGCAAATATTTTTCCTGTTTTGTAGAAAATATATTGTTTAATTTTGGTACTTTTAGTTATTGTAAAAAACAATATATGTTGCATTTTTATTGTTAAATATCAATTATTTTCATCCACTTTTTTGTTATGATTGAAATTTTGATATATTTTATCATATACTAGCAAAAATACCGGGCGTTGCCTGAGTTAGCAATAATTATCAGAAACAACATTTATCAGTTAATACTTATTTTTTTTTACATAGAGTCGTACCTTCTTTGTATGTCTATTGAAGAACGAACTGTTTTAAAAAATGTAGCCACGCGCCCGCGATCCCCTTAAACTTGCTTTAGTTATTTTGGAAAATTTCAATTATTGTGGGTTCTTGATGCGATTTAAAATACTAAAAAATTTGCGGAAATCGTTTTGGGATACCTTGAATAAGGCTCCCCCTCCTTACTTTGTAAAATGGTATGTTATTAATTTTTGTTAAAGAGATATTGTCGCCATATGCTAAAATACTTTTGGTCACCATAAAATGGCGCTAAACAATTTCATCCGTAATGTTTACAAAATAAGTAGTAAAATTTGGCGTTGGTTTGAATTTGTGCACAAAGTCACATTAATGGAAGTTTTTGTGCTGTTTATGGATTTGCCTAATTTAGTTGCTGGATTATTTTACAGTAAAAAAAGTTTTTAAAGATTCTTTGATTGGCGATATTTTGTTTACATTCTGAAAGCTGACAAACATTATTACATAGTCTTTGGCTTCAAAAACCGCGACAGTTGAAAAAACTGCCAAATGCATCCGCTACTGAAATCTTTCTACATAAATTTTGGCGAGGTTTCTGCTGTTAGATTGGATAATGATTAAGTGTCCAATCAGCACAAATAATTATAAAAAAAAACCCAGTAATTACAATTGAAGTTCCATTTAAATGGAAAATAATCAGCCAAATCTAGTTATTATTAGCCAATCTTGGGGAAAACACTTTACTTTAAGATTTGACTTGAGAAAAGCCTCAAACAGTCAGACGAAACACAAAAATATTCAACAATTCTAGCTTTGAACTGAGAGTTGAGATGATACACTAAAAAATGAATTGTATTGAGGAAAGCCTTCGAACATGGAACAAAAAAAGCCCATAACTCGTTTTTCATACAACTTAGAACTTTCTTACAGATGCCATCTTCAGCAGAAAAATAAGCATTTTCGATGGACACATAATTTTAATATGTGCACGTATTTTTTAATCGTCATATTGGGGCATTTATGCGAAAATTTGGACAAATTAGAATAAAAAAGGAATTATCAATTGGATTTTTATCGAATTGGTCTACAAACCTCCCCAGTACCAAAAAGAACAAACGGTGAAAGTTTCAGCCAAATCTGCCGATTAGTTTCTGAGATCTTAGGGAACAAATTTACCAAAGTCCATTTTTATATATATATATAGATTAAAAAATGGTTTCATTTCTGCTTAAAGTATACATTTTATCCATTATCATGTTTGCGTACTTTCCGAAATTGCATAATAGACTTAACTGGAGAAATTGCTCCGGCCTGTGCGCACAGTCCGCGTGTAATATCCATTGATATATATCTGCGAACTCTGTCAAAGGCAAACCAAAATCACATTTTTAGGACGATTTCCTTGATAGGGTTCCAAATCCCACCCTTTCCCTTAATGTTATGAGATGAAGCCTAGTAGGATTTTAATTTCAAAAAATTTTCAGGGGAAAGTCTTTGAACCTCGCCTTTTTCTTACATCGCTAAAAAAGCTGTCTAAAGTTACATTTTAAGAACTTCAATTTCTAAATATTTCAGGGAAATGCTCTGAATCCCATCCTTTTGCTTAACGTCATCAGAGATGGCCAACTGAGTTTTTACCCCCTTTTACCTAACATCTTTATGGTCTAACATTGCGGTTTTGGAAATTCAGTTCCAAAAAGTTATACTGGGAAAAAGTCTCTATACCTTATTACCAAAGATGACAAAATGCTATTTTTAACACTTTCGAGACATTTCCATGGGAAATTCCCCAAATCTCCCCTCTCCAACATCACCAAAGATCGTCTGGAGTTTCATTTTGTTACTTTAGTTTTGAAAATTCCAATTTTGAAAAATCCGTATTCATTTCCCTCATATCATCACAGATGGAATACAGTTATGTTTTAAATAACTTCACTTCCGAAAATTTTTAGGATATCAACCCTTTACTTAATATAATTGAACATGGCAAACTGCATTTTTAAAACTACAATTTCAAAAAAAAAAAAAAAAAAAAAAGAACATATGTAAACTGACATTTTCAAGGAATAAAAATCTGATCTTTTTTTTATGGGGGGGGGGGGTGGCTTAGGAACAATATGATCAAGCTCTTAAGATATTTTTAGAGAAAGTGTGATGAAATTGGTATTAAATCGAAGTTTCCCTTATTATAGAAAATGCAAAGGGGCACTTTTTAATGGTTCATTTATTTTTTTATTTAGGAACCAAAACTAAAAATTATAAAAAAAGCAAAAGTGTCAAAATTTTCAAATCATAGTTATTTTTTTTTAAAAATTTGTATGTATGTTTACGAAACATTATTTAGCACAAGCAGTAACTTTTAGTTTCAATGTATTCATTGTTTAGATATTAGTAAACCAATTGTTTTACTTAAGCAATCCATACTTTCTTAATGAAATATTTACCAAATGTTTGTAACATCTCAAAATACTTTTTGCTACATAATGTAAGTCTAATTTATTTCCAAGTGTTTCTTCAGAGAAAATTATTGTGTACACAATTCATCGAAATCTTAAAGTGACGTGAGTTAAGCTGTTCTTGCATCAATTATCATTCACATGCTTTCAAAACCCAAATGCGGATCCAGAAAATGTTCAAGGAGGGGGCGATTGTTTTTCACTCTTTACTCTTTGGAACTTCAATTTCTAAAAATTTTCAAAGCAGTGCATTGAACCCCTCGTTCACCTATCCCTAATATCATCTATCGTCTAAAATTGAGATTTCGGAACTTCAATTTTGAAAATATTCCTGTGGAAAGTTCCTGTCTCTATCCCCAGAGTAATAAGAGATTTGCATTTTAAAGACTTCAATTCCTGAAGAGTTCCTGGAAAAAGTCCCCTTTCTTCTAACACCATCGAACATTATGTAAAATTACGGTTTTGAAACTTCAGTATTGAAAATATACATGAAGAAACATTGCCTGACTCTCGGCTCAAGGAGGGGGCGATCGCCCCCCATCGCCCCTCCCTTGTATCCGTCCTTGTCAAAACCAGCCTTAACAAAATGTTTTTATTTTTTTGCTGTCGCTAAAAATCCTATGGCTTTTAGTTTTTTTCTTGCCCCCCTCCCCCCCAGTCCCAATCGCCACCTATGGTTGAACATAAGCTTAGTGTTACAATTATTTAGTCGGATACTTTTCCATAAGAGGTCCCACCACCAGGGTTCAAAAATATCAAAAATATCCGATATTTTGATATATATCCGATATTTTCATTCACAGCACAAACCTAAGTCTTTAAAATAGCAATTGCATCCTCAAATCACTCTTTAATTATTGTTATTACAATCTATAGACTTAAAATTAAAGTTTCTTTCATTTATATCTAATATTTCATTTCGCGCAGATTTTTATCAATTTTAATAGAGTTCATTTAACATTAGCTGTTTTACTCATCTTTTTTTTTTTCTGCTAGCTACTTTTACACAATTATATCATTCTGAAATAAATAATATGCATCAGATGGTGCACAGTCATAAGACATTTTCTTTTTTTCTGACCAAAGTTTATTATTCAATCAGGCACTTTTAATATGAATTAAAATTGTTTCATTACTAATAATTGTATGAATATAAAATTAAAAATAAATATATATATTTGTTACATTGTAGAGGTGTAGACTGGTATTTTTCTTTGGTAGCCAGTGGCTACCAACACCAAAACCTTTGGTAGCAACTTCAAATTTTTGGTAGCCAAACATACACCCACACATATATATATATATAAATATATATATATATACAGAAAAGCACCGTTTATACATTTCTCTTTGGTATGTTTTTTGAATTGGTCCCAGCAGAATCCAATACATTTTAATGCATACCTATTGTACGTTTTCCCCCTTATACACTTTTTTCATACAGTCCCTTCAAAAACGTATAAACTCTGCTTCACTGTACATATATTTTATATATCTATGTATTAAAAATCTTAGCACAATAAAAATCAGTACCAATGAAGATTGGTAAGTATTTTCCTTCTCTCATTGAAGAAATCTGAGAATGATTTGGATTGAAATAGGATGGAGGAACACATTAAGTTAAAAATCTAATATTTGTTTGACCTACTGGTTTCACTTTTCATGGAATCCCCCTAGCCAACATATTTGCAAATTTAAATTTGTAGGACCAAATTTTAAAATTCAAAACCACATAATAAAAACAAACTAGAAAAATATTTGTAGTTTGCGAACAAATGGTTATTTTAAAAGTCTGAATTAGTATTGAACTAATAATAAAGTAGCTATCCACTACTCTAGAAATCTGCCTATCAACATACGACATTTAGTATCGTTTATAGAAATAATACATTTCAAATTCAACAGCAAAAAAAAAAAAAAAAAAATGTTTAGATTTAATATTTTAGGATAAAATTAAATTGATTAAAATAAAGCCTGTAAAAATAAATATATAAACAGGATTTATTACTTTTTAGTTATTAAAATATAACTTTGAATTATCAAAACTTCTGAAGTATTTAAAAAATGCAAAAAGATTAGCAAAACTGGTGTGCAATGTCGGCACGTTTCCTGAAAATAATTGCATTTATTATTTATTAAAATAAAACTTAAAATAAGCTGACAACTTCCGACTGCCAAAAAAAAATTAAAATATGTTGTTACAAGATGCAAAAGGAAATCTAAAGCACAAGATGCAATTATCCTCAAAGTGCGATTCCAAAGTTAGCATGGCTCCAAAAATAAATTCTTTTATTAAAATGGAACATGAAACAAGCTAATCTAAGGTAGCACACATCAAAATAACTTTTGCTTATCAAAAATATGAAGACAATTGTACAAGATGCAAAAAGATTGAAAATTCAACCACGAGGTGCAGCTCCCCGCGAAGTGCGCTTACAAAAGAAGCATGGCTTCAAAAATAAATTCTTTTATAAAAATAGAACATAAAACAACTAATATAAGATTGCATTTGTCTAAATAACTTTCGTCTGTCAAAAATATTAAGATATGTATAAGATGCAAAAGGATTTAAAACTCAACCACGTGGTTATAGTTATCCGCGAAGTACGATTGCAAAGAAAGCACGATTCCAAAAATAAATCAAGTCTTTAAAATAAACATAAAAATAAGCTAATTTAAGGCAGCCTGTGCCAAAATAACTTCCGATTATCAAAAATATTAAAATCTGTACAAGATCCAAAGGGATTGAAAACTCAACCACGAAATGCAATTCCCCGCAAAGTACGATTACAAAGGAAGCGTGGCTTCAAAAATTAATTCTTTTATTAAAATGGAACATAGACCAAGCTAATCTAAGGTAGTATACGTCAAAATAACTTTCATTTGTCAAAAATATTAAGAAATGAACAAGATGCAAAACTATTGAAAACTCAACCACGAGGTGCAGTTCCCCGCGAAGTACGATTACAAAGGAAGCATAGATCCAAAAATAAATCCATTCATTAAAATCAAACACGAAATAAGCTAATTAAATTTAGCCTGCGCAAAATAACTTCAGATTTTAAAAAATATTTCTAATATTTACAAGGTGTAAAAGGATTGAAATCTAAATCACGAAGTGCAATTTTTCGCACGAAGTACGATTTCCAATTTAATATGGCTCCCTAAATAAAAAGTCATGAAAATTAAACATTAAATAAGCTAATTTAACGCTGCATCTGTCAAAATATTTTCAAATTGAAAAAAAAATACATTAAAATATTCGCAAGATGTAAAAGGAACAAGGGAAGCAGATTTTCGCGAAGCAAGTCGTGAAAAGTTTCATGACACCGGTGTAAGTCGGCCACTTTAAAGTAATTTGGTACTTCTAAAAATTGATTTTTAAATCGATAGCATATTATACAGCAGAAAAATATTGTATTTGGTGCCATGTTTAGTTTGTTACACACGTTACAGTAATCTTTCCAAAAAAAAATTTTTTTTTCTATAATAATGAAAAATAAACTGACTTGATGCTGGTTGTCTTCGTTTTGAAGAACTGAAATAAAGTCTTGGAAGATGTATCCAATTTTATTCTCTTTGAGCTACCTCTACTCGTCATTTTCAACCTTTTAAAAAGTCATCAGAATTAGCTACGCCGCCGTATTTACGTTTCCCCTCCTCAGGCACTGCAGATGCTGCGGTGTTGACCTTGATTGGGTTCGGGGATCATGTCTGCTGGACCGCAGGGGGGGGGGTTCAGTTTTCACCCTCCCCCCTCCCGATCAATGCTCTAAGCCCCGAACGCAGTGTAGGTGTAGGAAACGGGAAGTGGTCAACGAATCAGCGAGGAGAGGGGCAACATTTCAACTTTTCTTGAAGGTCAGTAAGTGACCTCGCGTCTAGACGAGTGACTACCACAGCATGAAAAACTGGATCTGAAAGCACAGTGCAATCGATAACTTCAACTTGGGGGGATTTTTTTTCCCCTTTGGTCACCAGGTGGCGATCGGCGCTGAAATCTTTGGTAGCCATTGAAGATTTTTGGTCGCCAATTGGCGAGTGGCGACCGCTACTCTGCACCTCTATTACATTGATGATGCATTTAATACATTATAAAAATATAGTACATAACCTTTTAGTTTTTCTCTTTTATATAATGAATGAACAATATTACTTTGATTAATATATAGGTACTTATTTGGTCATTAATAGTACAGTAATTTTAATTCAATTTTTAGCCTTTACAATGTCTATATCAAAGGAAGAATTGAAACCGCAAGTGGACAGAATTGTACAAAAGTTCTTGGGTTTTAATGAACCGTCTTTGGTGTCTGTGGCTGTTCGTTGTGTAGTGAAAGGCTATGATGTGCGCAAAACTAGAGGTATTTGAAATGTTAATGTATTTTGCTATTCTTGATGTTTCGTGCAAGTGTTATGTATGTTTTGAATCATTTTTCCTTAAAAAATCCTTTTTTCCCTCTCTTACTCAAAATTTTTAACAATGCTAAAATATATGTATATCATACTTGCTAACTCTACTGTTTTTAACGGGAGGCTCACATTTTTTGTTTCCATCTCCCAATTTCCGGTTTTTTAACATTTTCTCCCGTTTTTGCAGTTTTATCAATCAATCATCAAAAAGTTTCACTTTCTTCTCAATAAACTGGCGCTCTTTTCTAGTCATTTACCAATGTCAAGGGAAAAGAATTTTTCCAATCTTTTTTAGCAAATTTAGTGTGACGATTTAGCAAATTTGAAGACAGCATTCAGTAAAGTTCAGGGTTGATAAAAAAAAATTTTTTTTTGGTTTAAATTGGGAGTTTTTTTTGGTTTAAACCGGGTTTATTTGCTTTTTAAAACTATTTGTTTGAAAAAAAAAAATTTAGGAAAATTATGAAGATTTTATGAATTAATTGTTAAGGAATGTTTAATATTCAAATTTGTACTTAAATTTAGTAAAATTTTATTTTTTGAAGCTTTCTCCATTGCATGTTCAACGAAAAAAATCTTGAAAATGTTTCAATTACTGTCAGCCCTGCGTAATCGAATATCGTCAGTTGCAAGAAATATTATTCGAAATAGCAAGGTATTTGATTAAGCTTACTAAAGTGACAACATTTGTCTTAAGACATAATAATAATAAATCAATAGCTATATAAAGGAAATATTTAATGTTATGCCAAAAGTTTTTGATATAAGCTAAATAAACAACAAAATAGTCAAATAAGTAGTATATGTACTATATCACAAGTATGTTACAAAATTATAAAATGTATAACTTTTTTCAGTAAGTTATTTTTTGAAAAGTTCAATAATAGGGAATTGCTTGTTCAAGATCTTTTTGAACACTTTTCTGACTCCCTTCCCCCCCTCCTCATCTCAGTAAGTAATCTTACTGAGTGAGATTCAGTAAGTTATCTTACATTTAATATTTATCAATTTATCATCGTTTAAAATGTGTACATTTATTTGTGTTATTTAATTTAGTTATAGACATCAGTATTTATTTATTTATTTTCTTTTGTAATGACAAAGACAAAAGAAATTTGATAGAATAATGGAAACGTTTTGATGGAACAGGGTGGCGGCTGATCAGGGAAAAGTCAGGGAAATATCAGGGAGTTTCGAAAAAATAACAAAAAATCAGGGAAAATTGATTTTATGAAAAAAAAAATTCTTTTTTTCTTTACAAAATTTAGTATCCTAATTCCCTATGCATTTTCTGCCAATTATCTGATCAAAAAAAAAAAAAAAAAAAAGTAAAATTAATGAGGTACAACTATACACTGCCACATATTTTTGTATCTTTTTTCTTCAACGTCAAGGTATTGAATCTTACTTATTAGCCATAGGATGAACTTCCTAAGATTGCTTCTATGTTAGGTTATTTATTTTACCTAGCTTGAAATTTCCTTTCACTCTTTCAATGCAACGTAAAATAAACCATACAGGCCAAGATTAAGCCTTCATTAATGCCTTAGCTCCTTCGCCTTTATTCCTTTGTCTCGAAGTGATTAGCGTACTGTAATCACGATTTCAAGAAGAAATCTTTGGTTTTTTGAATTAATACTGATAAAAAGCTTAAAAGTTATCACTTCTTCGTGTTTTTAATTTAATTGCTAAAATTGAACTTTCAATAAAATCTTGGTTTTTTGCCGTTATACTATTTGCTGTCGCCGCAGATTATAGAGGTTTTCTTTTCTTCAGTCTTGAATGATTCTTTTATTTTATATCCAAGTTGTATTCTTCTTTTATATATTTTGATATTAACTAATTGTTTTTTTTCTTTTTCTTGCATTTCAAAGTTGTTTGTTACAAAAGCAATCTAAGATTTTTTTCGTTACACACTGAAATCATTTGAAATAGAGTTAACTTGTGTACTTAAGTAAATATCTTTATTTTTTTTCTTGTTAATATGCTGTATTCATTCATTAAAACCTATGTTCTTGATTAGAGAAAAGCTCCCTATGAATGGATGTCATAAGGTTTCATCTGTTTTGCATAAATATGTCTATTAATTATATAAGAATAACTGCATTACTTCTATTATTTCACTATTGCTTGTTATTCTTGCAACAATTATGCTGTTTAAAAATTTAATTCAAAATAATTTCAATTACTTTTTAGTTCTACCATAAATACACAAATGTTTTTAAGAATGATTTTAATAGTTCGTAAAATTCTTATGCTAAGTGATTTCTGGAAGTAAAGTATTTTTGGAACAAATCTGATATACCCCCCTCTTGGCGACTTTTTCCTGTTGGCGCCAAAAAAGCGTCGCCAAGAAAACTATGTATGACGTCATATGTCATACATCGTTCTTAGCGATGCTTTTTTAGCGCCAACAGGAAAAATTCAAATTATGTCATTAATTATTTAATGAAATTAATGCATTAATTTTTTTCCGTTGTTTCTCCGGGATACGAGCCCTCGGTCTCATAGTACTTTCGTAATGAGACCTCGGCTCGCCGGCCCTGCCTCGGTCTCATTACGAAAGTACTATGACACCTCGGGCTCGCCAGGACCTCGCTGCCGCTCGGTCCGTTATCCCTCCGACTTTTAATATACATCACAGTCGGATATAAGTCACAGATCTCCGTTCAGTGTACAATAAAGTCACAGATTTTATGTGAAATTAACACCATTTTTGTGCTACAAAAATGCCAACCAGACCAAAATACAAACACACTAAAAACACAATAATTCAAAATATGTTCACTTACCTAACCTCTTTATTTTCAATTAGTTTAAATATAAAAAATCTATTTAGGACTCCGGTACGTCCAAACGTTGGACGACCTGACGAAAAAGAAAAAGAAGATTCATTCAAAAATTTCAATTGATACATTTGGACAACATCACAAACCGAACTCATAATTAAAATAGAAAATTCAACTAAATTAACATTAAAAAACAACAAGAAAAAGAATACTCTAAAATAAAGTTTGAATTGAAACTTTATTTTAGAGTATTCAACTTAAAATCTCCCTAAGAGCGAAACATATGAGCACCTACCTCCTAAAACACATACACGTGCAAAAACAGACTTATAGAGAAACTACTTTCCAGCGTTCAAGTTGCAAAACCAGGGTTGCCAAGTTATCGCCTTATTGGCGATTTTCGTATCGAGCGAAAAATTAAAATCTCGCCAAGAGGGGGGCATATCAGAGGAGAGCCGTATTTTTTTTTTTAAATTTTCTATAATCTTTCCATTGTAGAAACATTTAACATACTGTTTTGTAGTTTTTTTCCCAAAAAATTGACTTAATATGTTTTTTTTTACCATTTTGTTAAAAAAGTAGCATTTTTTAAAAATATATCTTTAGTTCAACCACTTTACACAGCTTAAAACGTTTAAAATACTGCATTTTATATAAACATACAATGGATTTCAAGTAGAGCAAAGAAAGGAAACCATTATCATTGGTAACGTAAATCAGGGAAATTCGGGAACTTAATCATGGAAAAGTTTTTGAACTTTTTTTCACAGTTCCTGTCGCCACCCTGTGGTATGATGAATGTTATTTTTCTTGCCCGTTGTCAGCGACAAATATTGCTTTTTATTTTAATGTCAATAATTGTGCTTACTTAATTCATTTCTAATTTATTCAAAATTTTTCTCACCAAAATGTTTGCGATGGCTGATCAATATTATTCAATTCTTCAACACTGCGTCCCAATTATATTTCCAACTTTTTCCCAGGGAATTTTGTTCCATGAGATCTAGTCTTCATTTTTATCAATGTTTCCTGAAATTTTTTAAAAAATTTTTGTGTAAAAATCACACTGGCAATAAAAAAAGGGGCGACCCATAAAAAACTTCCGCAGTCTCCCTTTTTGATTCTCAATAGTTCCCAAGAAAAATGCCCTCGATTGAACAGGAATTCAGCACAAACTCAACAGGGGAGAAGACAATTTACTGCTTCAGAAGCACAAGCCTGAAGATGGGGGGTCGATCGAAGAAAAGCGTTTTTTCATTGGAAAGTTCTCTACGGGTACGCGTGAAATGTAGGCGCAATTTTTGGTCACTCACTAGGTGGAAGTAGAAACAATCCTTAATGCCTAAGTTTCCAAAAACAAATCAGAATTAAATATTTTCTTTAACAATAAACTGATGAAAACAACACAAAATGTACTGCATCTTCTCTCTTTTTTTTTTATTATTTTAAATTATTTTCTTGAGAAATGAAAAATTTTGTTCTTAAATTTTGTCCTCATTGCCTTGGATGCAATTGTGCTAAAAACTTTCCAACTGAACCGTAGTTTCATGAAGATTTATTATTTGAAATTGTTTTCATGCTACAAATTCAAAAAATTAGTTTTTATTTTTTGGCTTAGCCATCATATTTGGTTATTCTCAAGATGAAAGTTCACAAGACTTTTTAAGGACCTAATTTTCCAAAAACGGCATTAGATGTTTATTGCAATGCAAACTATTGAAAACAACCAAAAAAATGTGCCTTTTTTGCAGATAATTGGTAATCATTTTATGGAAAAATGCAAAATTTTATCTCCAGAACATTTTTTTATTCTAATTGATTTAGACACTTATGTGCTAAAAACTGACTATTTTGTCTTAATTGTAGTGTTTTAAGGACTATTAATTATTTATAACTACTTTTATGTAACAAATTCAAAAATCTGCTTATTATCTAAAAATTTTCACATAGTCGCCATATTTGGCCGTTTGCACAATGGAAGTAGACGTAAATTTCCAAAAACAGAATTGGATATTAATCTCAATATAAACTATTGAATGTAAAAATTAAATGATATTAAGCTTAATGTTACTAAAATGTGCAATAAATAATTGTAAGAAAATTTTTGATTTTAATGTAAGCATCCTTTAGTATGCAACAGAAAAAACCCCCGATGATTATTGGCATTGACCTATGATTGGTGAATGTTGATTTTTGTTATTAGGCATTATGTCATATGCCGATTGATGCAACAAGTTAATCATATTTATAGTGAAAATTATCTTTGTATTTTCCTCGATATGTTTTGTGTTATGTACCAATAAGAAAAAAAAAAGTAAACCAAAAGCGAATGCTAAGAGATTGCTGCGTGATTGCAGCAAAACGCTAATATTACACATGACATGCGACATCGAAGAAATACTAAAATTAGTTGAAGTTAAATCTAAGGGGAAATTTTTCAGTTCTTCCGCATTGCTAGTTTAAACAATTTGAACTATTTTGAAAATTTTGCAATTTAAACTTAATTTTGAATGAAGCAAGTAACCTGGAATTTTCCTAGAAACAACCTGGAAAACCTGGAAAAATCAAGGATTTTTTTAAACCACAATTGTATGAACCTTGTAATGATAATTAAAAATTATAAAAGATCTACTTGGATTTTTTTCCATATAATTTTAGAAAAACTTAGTTGGTCTGCCTTGTATATTTAGGTACTTAAGTGAAAAGCTGCATAGATTTAAAAAAAAAAAAGCAAAATAAAAAATATTTGGCAAGTTTTCATTACCTTAAAAAATATAATTTTCTATATTTATTAAATTAAATATTCTATATTTATTAAATTAAATATTCTATATTTATTAAATTAAATATTCTATATTTATTAAATTTTTTGTAATTTATGTATAAAGCTTTGCTGTTACTTAGCATTGATTAGGTTTTACTCTTTGCAATATATGTAAAATTTATAAAAACATTTTGCGGAAAACAATAAAAATTTTCAAAAAAAAAAAAAAAAACTACATGTTTTAAAAAATACATTTGGTTTAAACCACGTTTTAAACCATGGTTTTAACCAATGTGGTTTAAGCCAAACAACCCTGCTAAAATTTGGAGTTTGTAAATGTTAAGATTCACAGTCGCCACTTGCTACGTTCTGACTCAGTTTAAAAAAGTGGTGAACCAAAAAGTCTTCCTCTGTCGCCATTTTTTCACTTTTAAGTCTTGAAAAGAAAAATTTCTGGAGCAAACTGGAATTATGCACCAAACCCAACGGAGTGGAAGACATATTATTGGTTTGGAAGTACACCTCGTGATTGAGGTTAGGGGGAATGTCAAAAAGGGAAAATCGTTTTTTGAACGGAAAGGTGAGTGGACTTCGTGGTTCTAAACTCAACTTCAACTTTTTCGCTATGTGTGTAACGTAGTCACCATATTTGGTCATTCAAAATTTGGTCCTCGCAAGATGGAAGTTAACGTGGCTCGTGCCTAAGTTTCCAAAAACGGAATTAAATGTTTATTGCAATGCAAACTATAAAAAATTACACAAAATGTGGTATTTAATATTTTTGGATAATTTTTAATTAGCTTCAGAATATTATTTTATCATTGCTTTAGACACTAATATGCTTAAGACATCCAAATTCTAGTTTCTTGATGATTTTTAATTACACTGCTCGACATTGAAAATGCAACACCAAGAAGGAGTGGTCAGAAAGAGATGAAATTTGGAAAAAATACAGAGACAGCAAGGAATAATAAATGATCTTTGTTAGAGACGTACCGAGTACTCGGTAACTACTCGGTACTCGGCCAAATTTTGATCAGATACTCGACCAATACCAAGTAGTTGTAAAAAAATTGATTATTCAAAGCAGATTTTACAATTAATAAAAAATTGCAAGCATATAATATACTGCAATCATTTACAATTTAAATTTACGAGTCAAATTCAAATTTTGAGAATAATGACGTTTGTTATGCTTCAATGGTGTAAATCAGGGTTTAAGCTGGGTTCAAAAAATCTTTAGCATAAAAGCTAAAATTGATGGAAAAATGTTAGCAAAATGCTAAAATGTTACACATTCTCATATATTTATATACATATATTTATATATGCCTCAGTGTGTTTCATCTCCAGTTGAAAATAAAATTCATATTTCATTTGTGACATTCTTGAAGAAATAAGTACAACAGCAGTTCTTTTAAAACATAAAATAAAAAAAGAAAACATGATTGGTGTTTAGAACGTTGCAGTTCCCTCCTCCTAATAAAGCAGTTTTTTTTTTTTTTTTGGGGGGGGGGGGACATAATGCTGGATAAGACTAATAGTTATTGAACTTAATTGTAGTTTAAACATCTCAGCTAAGATTTTAAAAAGATTAAGTTGATTATCGCCATGCACGCTTCCTCTCTAGGATCATACATTTCTTCTTTATTTAAAAAACTAATTTATTTTTTATTTGAGCAAAAAAGCGAAAATGCATTGCTTTATTTTCGCAATTCAGATAGTGTTTTTGCATTATGCGAAAAATGCGACCGTAGCGGAAACCCTGGTGTAAATCTCATATTTTAATGCCCCAAAAATAATGAAACTTATTTATTAAAAATGGGGCAAAAAAAGGTAATTACAGAAAATATGAAATTTTTATATTATTAAATGGATTTTTGCCACAATAAAATCATGTATAAAAAGCATAAAAATACCTTTTCTTAAAAAATAAAAGCACAAATGGTATTTTTAAATTTTTTTTTTAAAAGCACAAATGTGCAGGAACACTGCAGACACTTGTTTTGGCATTAGAAGGAATGCTTTTTCCAATGCACAAAATGTAAACTTATGGATTTAAAGACGTCTGACAAAAGTCGGATTTTTTTACATTCATTAGCTCGCATTTTATGCACTGAAAAAGATGTTCCTTGTAATGCAGAAAAACGTCCCTGCAGCGCTCCTGCACATTTGTGCTTTTAACGTTGTTTCATTAGCTTTTAAAAATTATTTACGTTTGGCGGACTAAAAAGTATAGATTGATATAATTTGCCCAACTTGATCAATCCTACCTTTTATGTATTTGTTTATTTTTAATTTAAAAAATAACTTTTTTGTAAGATTATTGACACAAACAAAATCTTTTAAATAATGCATAATTAAATTTCAGCTGGAATTTTGTTTTAAAAACTATTAGTTGGACATGGAGATCTATACTACTATTCTAATGAGTTCAAAATTCGTCACGTGTGTGTCGGTGGTTTTTCTTAAAACATAATTAGAACTCAGTACTCGGCCAAAGTGCTACTCGGTACGTCTCGAATCTTAATTTCAAAATGATAGACAGAATACAGAGCAAGTACGGCGTCGGCTCAGTAGGATGTAGGGACCATCGCAGACAGCAATATACAAAGAAACACGTCTAGGCATAGAGTCAATGAGAGTGCAGATGGTGTTTAGAAGGATGGCTCTCCATTCCCTTTCAACCATTTGCCACAGTTCGTCTTCTGAACGAGGCGGGGACAGAGTCTGGAAACGGCGTCCAATCACATTCCACACATGTTCGATTGGTGACAGGTCAGGAGAGTATGGTGGCCAAAGAAGCATCTGTGTGTCTTGGAGAGCATGTTGGCAGATGCGAGCAGTGTGTGGTTGGGCGTTATCCTGCTGAAAAATTGCATTAGGTAACCCTTGAAGGTAAGGGATTGCCACCGACCGCAGCACATTATCCAAATATCGTTGGGCCGTCATAGTGCCCTGACATACGAACTAGAGGTGATATGAAATTGTAAGCAAATGCGCTCCAAACCATTATGCCACGTTGTCGTGCGGTGGGATGTTCCACAGTTACTGCTGGATTAGATTTGTCTCCAGGTCGACGCCACACACGTATGCGCGACTATCACTAGATAAACAGAAGCGGGATTCATCTGAGAACACGACATTTCGCCATTCTGTCATCCACGTCGCCCTAGTCCGGCACCATACTAAACGCTGCTGTCTATGTTGTGGGGTCAATGGCAGTCTTCTTAGAGGACGCTGTGATTGCAGACCACGTGCAACCAAATAACGGGAAATGGTTCTGGTTGACACGGGAACATTCAGGGTATCTTGCACCTGCTGTAAAATCGAGGAACAAGTGACTTATGGGTCTGCTACAGCTTGTCTGTGGATTCGTCAACCACGCATTCTGACGTCACTGTGGCTGCCCCTGCACCCCTCAATCTTGCCAAATTTCGTTGTTCCAACCATCTTCGGCACAGCATCTGTTTGCATCCATTTAGGTATCAACTGTGATTTGACGTACCGACCAACCTCCCATTCTCAGTTCGATCACCATGCCCCTTGTAAAATCGTCTATCTGCTGGAAGTGCCTTTGTTGACGTCGACCTGGCATTATCTCGTGTTACACGTATCCTTCAAGACAAAAAGAAAATTTCTTCGATAATTCTCCAGTCAGAAATGACGACACAAATAGTGCCCATTCTGCAAGTTCCTTCCCTTATCTCTTACTTCACGTGCGTCGGAAAGCTGCGCATTTCACATCGTTTACATAACTCAGTGGTGTATGTTGGCCTAGCGCCCCTTATATAATAATTAACGAATTCATCTCACCACTTATCCCACCATAATATCAGTCACTTGCCTAATCATTGAGAAATTTTCAACGATGTTTTTCTTTCTTCTAATGCGGAAGCCTGATGACGTATCTCGCACGTGCAGTCGCCGATCTATGACGTCACGACCTTCACGTAATCAGTGATGCATCGTAACAGATCAGCACGTGCCTGATGCTCATTGGCCAGGTGCTATGCTGGCGTGTATCAGGTGATTTGGCGTCCGCATGCAAATGAGTTCACTTACGATAAAAGGAAATGTTTCAAGTAGAAAGGGGACTTCTTCGGTGTTTTCTCTCTGGCAGGTTGACTTGAGCGTTCGTTTGCTTTTATGCAACGATGCGGGTTCTTTTTAATAGATATATAATAGATTGATATAGTTCAGCTCTAGTTCGCGTTGTTTCAAATGTTTTTAATTTTCAACTAACTTTACTAAATGACCAAATAAATTTGGTTTTTATTTTTAAGTTGTCTTCAACTATTTTTAATCATGCATTTCTAGTCATACAGTTAATTGGGTTATTGCATTTAGAAGTTATTAGTCTTGAGCATTCTCTTGCTCATTAGTGTACGTCTACTCTAAAATTTGCATAAATTTCTGAGCACTCCTTGGTGTTGCATCTTCGATGTCGAGCAGTGTATTTGATTACTTTTCAACAAATTTATCTTAAATTTTCCCCGTAGTCGCCAAGTTTGATCATTTCAGGGTTCGTACGGGTCATGGAAATCCTGGAAAGTCATAGAAAATTGAAATTTTCATTGAAAGTCATGGAATTTTTTTTTCAAGTCATGGAAAAATGTCCTGGACAAAGAGAAAGGAACAGTAGCTAAAGGAGCATTAGAAATCTTGAGTGATTTAACAGTAGAGCACATAAAAGCTGTTAAAAAGTGGAAAACTGAACGTTTCAAAAATCAAATCTGAATTTTTAAATCTCATTGTATACACTTTCGTCGTAGCCGCTTGCCATTTTTTGCAATGTGATTTTACTGCTTGGACATCACTTATTTTGAATTTTTTGTTATTTTTAACACTTCTTATGTGTCATATTCTGTAGTAGAAAAATTTCACGTTCTTAGTTTTGCCATGCCCACTCAAAAAAAAAAAGCAATTCAATTCCATGCAAGTGCGATTCCATCACTCATAAGGACTTTATTATTAAATTTATCAGTTTATCTTAATTTGTTGAATGTTTTAGAAAATAAAGATCTATAAGTCAGGCGATAGAATTACAGAAAAAGAGGAATTCTAATGCTGTAAAACAGTAGTGCCCAACATACGGCACGCAAAACTAATCCATGCGACCCACTACTACGTTCAATGTCTGGAATTACAAGTGTTCTGGAATTTCTGAACCTATTAATTCAGGGGCGTAGCTAAGGGGGGGGTTGGGGACAACCCCCCCCCCACACGAAACATTAGTCTCCCAAAAGAAAGAGAAAAAGAAGAGGGAAGAGAAAGAAAAAAAGAAGAAAAATAAAAAAAATCACTACGACTTTTTTTTGTGTAACAAAGGTCAAAAATTCACTTCGCTCCCCCCCCCCAATGCCATTGAAAATCCGCTCTATGAGTGACCCTCACGTATAAAGACGCCTCCCTCTGCTGCGACTATTTTTTGATAATTGAGTGAAATTTGACACTTCGCTTTAGAAATGAGATTGTTTGTTAAATCCACGTATAGGCAGCCTTTCTTTGTCATAGATTCTGCAAATTGTTAAATATATTTAATTTTATGAGCCGCGCAGTGGGAATATTGCATACAGTCGAATCTGTATATTTCGAATTTCACAATAAAGAAAATCGAGATAAAGAGGTTTTTATGGAGGCTTTAAGAAATTTTTTATAGAAATTTGAAATATGATGGTGAAAATTTGAAATTGATACTAAAGACAATATGGTCTCTTGATTAAAATTCCTCTTTATTAGTTTTGTTAGGTATTTATTCTATTATTACATTATTAAGTGCTTCATTGCGTGTTTAAGGAATCATTTTGACAGTAAAAGAAACTTTAAGCATATCTTTTTCAAGAAAAGTCTTTTATTGCTTTTTGGTCCCTGATTTTTTTTTTCTTTGGATTCATTATTTATCCTCTTAAGGTTAGCAATTGCTGCAAATCTAACTTGGCCAGTAGTCTACGATTTTCCTATTTTCATCACTTAAAAAACACTTATACTTTCTTTTCACTCCTATCATTTCGATTTTCTAAGGAATCACAATTTTAAGAAAGAGCGCAACCAAAGAACAGTACTAATCCAGATAACAGAGCGAAATGGCTTTTAACTTGAATGACCTTTAACCATGAACTTTAATGTTCATCTTAACATGCCAAACCTGTGAATTTCACCCCTTAACTCTTCTTCCAAGAAAATGCGCGAAACGACCGTCCTTTGGTTAATCTTCCTGGAAAGCCTATTCGTGGAATGCATTTACTGCTTCTTCAGCTCTTGAAGATAATTCCTCTGTTTCTGAGTTGAAGAAAATGTTTTTGTTTGCTGCTTTGAAGATCATTGGGCTTTGAATCCGAAAATGATAGCATAACCGGAATTCGAGACGATAGAGGTTTTTGTTGGTCTGGTCTCGTGTGTATCATAGGTCATAGTCAAAACTACCTTTGCTAACCAGAGTATCCATTGCAATCACATTGATTCTTCAGCCAGTATTTACTGCGTATTCTTTTGGAAACGTACAGTCTGTTTAAAGCAGTACATTCTAAGTGAAAGTTGTTGCATAATGAAACGAACAAGACCGATAACAGACTTTTTTCAACTCAAAGAAAAAAATTAAAATGACGAAAAGGATTGCTCTAAAAAGAGAAAGTTAACATCGTTTGAAGAAAACGAAGTACAGTTTGCAAAGCGTTAGTCCCATTGGACCCTTCTGAAGGTAATTTTATTTTAATTCAAAAGAAAAACTGCATAGCATTATATGAATAAAATGTTAAAAAACGAGATGAATCCAGATTATTTCTATTAGCTTGGTTCGGATTAAAATATAGAAAATAAAAAAAGACTTCTGTTTATAATACCCGAAAATTGCTGTTGCTCTCTCAAATAGATATTTATGTAAATTCTAAAGCAGCTAATAAAATTAAAAATAAATATCTTTATAGATATATTTTTATAAATATAATATCTTTATAGTCTGACAACCAATGAGATTGAAAGTCAAACATCCAGTTTACAGGCGGAAATGGAAGTATCTATTAGCTTTCAGGGATGCCAGCTTTTGTAGGTGTGTGTTAGCCTCTAAATTAAGCAGTCACACTGAAATGAACGGAACAAGCTCATCAGATATTTGATTCCCCCTGATTTGGATAGACTGGTTTTGACAAGACGTTGCTTGAAAATTTCACTTTAAATTAAATGGAGGGAAAAGAAAAAAAAGTTAAATTTTCCATAACATTAAAAAAATAAATAATTCTTTGCTTTTGTTTTGTTTGACATAAGTATCGGAATTGGGGCACCCCATTCCAAAGTATGTAAGATTCACCTTCCTCTTATTTTTCTTAATACTAAAAAAATTTACACACACACATATATAAAAGAAGACCCCCCCCCCCCCCGAAAGTCGATTCTAGCTACGCCTCTGTATTAATTTATATGCATTTGAAAATATGCAACTTTGTAAACAAAACGAATATATTTTTGAAGCAGAAGATTGATTCATTACTGAATGTTTTTTTCAAAAAAGATCTGGTTTAGAAACATAAAGAACTAAACTATGTGGCTTTACTTCAAAGAACCAAAGTACTGTCAAGTTCGTGGATGATTAAAGGCACTGTTGACACTAAAAGGAAACTTTTGAAACAAATTTATTGAAACTTAGTGATGACTCATTCAACCTTTGTCCCATTCAATATCATTCTGCCTGTTTAAAAAAAAAAAAAGAAAAACATTTAAGCATCATCATATTTGTTTCACTGCATTTTTACTTTACGAAAATTTATATGTTGAAGACAAATAAGAATAGTTTTTTAAGTGTGCACTTATATTTTTTCCATTACGAGTAAGTGCTTCAATGAGGCTGTGGCATTCATATAGACATTTTGCTAATGCTCATTTCCAAATATTACCAAGTTTGAGATTAAATAGTGCTATTCTCTTCGTGTAAGGAGGTCATGGAAATTTTCATTGAAGTCATGAAAAAGCCTTGGAAAAGTCATGGAATTTTTTCATCCAAATAGAGTATGAACCCTGTCATTTGCAAAATGCAGGTAGAGAAGACTCATGGTAATGCCTAAGTTTCCAAAAGCAGAATTGAATGTTTATTGCAATGCAGACTATTGAAAATTACACAAAATGTGCCCTAAATATATATTTTTGGATAATTTTTAATTATTTTCTTGAAAAAGACAAATTATTATCTTATTCTCTACTTTAGATTTTAATTTGTTAAAAATGAACTATTTCATCTAAATTTTAGGTCCTTGAAGATTTTGAATTAATTACTTTCTACAAATTCAAAAATCTCATTTGTTATCTTAAGTTTTAAGCATAGTAGCTGTGTTTGATCAAACCGTTCCTGAAGATGGAAGCAGACAAGACTCTTAAACGCATAAGTTTCCAAAAACAGTATTGGACATTTATTTCAATGCAAAGTGTTGAAAATAACCTAAAATGTGCCAGTCAAGGACCTTTTTTTTTGGATTTAATATCTTCTTGAAAAGTGAAATTTTATCTGCAAAACTGTATCTTATCCTCATTGCTTTGGAGGCTGTGCTATAAACTAAAATTATTTCATCTAAAATGCAGTTTCTTGCCAAATTTTCGTTTACTTATTTATTTATTTAAAAAAAATCAAAAATATATTTTAACTTAAATTTTTCAAAGTGCATGTTTATGTAAACAGCAATTTATTGAATAATTTTCTTTTTGGATGCACAGAGAAATATCTATTTACTTATTTTTTTTATGAAACTAATAAAACTTTTTTCCCTGCATTTATTTTTTCATTTTTGTACTCCCTTTTTTTTTCTTCCTTTACAAAATAAATCTCGTTAATAATTAAATAGAGATCTAATATTTTATAATTACTATTCTTTAAATAATTGAAAAATTAATTTATACTAGGATTTTATTGTCATCATTGTATTGTTATCATTTCACAATGTTTTGTCCAGAGTCTACAACATGACACTTTTTTTTTGCTGTAACTATTTAATTTACTGTTTGATCAGCAGCAGCACAAAATTTTATATTGAGTTAGTCCTACCAGCACACAAACTCAAAATAAAACAATGTGCCATTCAAATGTTAAATTAAATACTTGGGCAAAAAAGTGAAATGTTACTAACTCAACATTTGGACAAAATGCTGGGAAACGGCACAAAGCAAAAAAGCAGTTCCTTTCCAATTATGTATGCTGTATTACCTCCCTCTTACAGTGTTTATGATGCACGAGTATTGTTAAGTTGGAAGTTTGAATACTGCTGTATTTATAATTCAGGTTAATTTATGGCAATTAGCTTAAAACCTATTCGACATGTTTCCCCGCTTTTATCCAAACTAAACAGCACAAATTTTGTGTATTTAATGCGTGGATAATCATGGTAATTTACTATTTAAAAGAAATTGAAAGCTTGTTAAAAGTTCAAGTAACTCTAACATAATGTGGTAGATCAAGTTCAGGAATATGTTGTGTCGTGTGCAACTATGATATATGAGTTTGAGAGCTAGTACAAAAAAGTTGTTTAGGTTCGGAAAACTCATTTCCACAAAGAATTCCACAAAGCTACCTAATTCATATTTAATATTTTACGAAAAACCTGTCCTAATGGCACCTCCCCCAAATACAAACTGTTTTTGATTCCCTGGCAGGGCCCTCTCAAATACGGACACAGACACTATTTTGGAAGTTATTTACATGGGTATTTCCTTTTTTACAGACAAATTATTTTAAGAATATAAAAATAAGTTTTGATCACACAAAAAAATTAAACATTCGACAGTTTGTTACATTTATAAAGTTAATGAAACCAACTTGTTTTATAGAGCTCTGTAGGGTAAAACTGTCTTATCGGACAAAAAAACTGCTCCGGTTAAAAATTTTCTAAAGAGGTTTAACAATTTTTTTAGAGCAGCATGGATGGCAAGAAATTCAAACCTGTTGTTACCCGAAAAGCAGCCAGATTCCAGTCCTTCAAAGGTCTGGATTTAAATCATTTACTAGTTGACTGATATTCAAATTAAAGGACCTAGATAACAACAAGTAAACCAGCAGTTCTTTAAAAAGGGTAATGCATAACAGGAGTGCAAAACATATAAGACTTTCAAATATTATCTAAAATTCCTAACAAGATAAGTTATCTCAAATGATAAGAGAAACCTTATGTTGTTTCTATCAAAATTATTTAAAAATATGTTAATTATTCATGGTCTTATTTTCAGATAAGTTGTCTTCATATTTGGATGATTCTAAAGCAGAAAAACTTACTGAACAGCTTTTTAGAACGTTTAGCACTGATAATGATGCAAAACGAAAGAGTAAAAAACGACATAGAGTAAGTATTAATGTAAAATTATGCTTTTTTTGATACGCATGTTTTAAAAAATGTTATACTCATCAATCTGTTATCAGATAAAGTATTGTATCTGGATTTTATTTTCTCTTTTCATGTACTCATTATTAAATTAATTAAACATAACTTTTAAACTATGATTCATGCACATGCTGAATAATAATAATGAAAGAAAAGAACATTTGTTTGAACTCTACAAGATGCAAGTACTTTCTCCCATCTTTTATCATTCATGAAGCTTTGGTTAAAAAAAGGCCCCCCCCCCCACCCCAGTGGCATAGCTAGGCTGGTGCGGTCCGCCCCAGGTGGCACACTTTTGGTGCGGCGATTCAGCGCCTTTGATGTGAAAAAAAACTTTATTAGGGAATCACACTTTAAATCGATTACTAGAGGCAAAGGAAAAAGATCCCTATGAAATGTAATTTTTTTTTATGACTACAACTGTGCTTCTCAGTGTTCAAAGTTGAAATATTTCTGTAGTGAGCCCCTGAACCTTCCTCAATCCCTTAACGTTCTCTCAGATAGACTCAAATTGTATTCTAATTGTATTACAAAAAATATTCTAGAAAAGAAACAGACTTCCTAATTTCGCCAAATGCTAAAATTGACTTCAGTTTCGATAAAGATTCAGGAGAGAACCCCCCTCCCTCTCCCTAAGTGTTACGTTTAATGGTGATTTTTGATGTAAATTTAGAGTATTTCTCCGGGATAGGTGCCTGACCCCCCCCCCCCTTTTTTTGTAGGAAGGATACAGATTAAATTAGTTTCCTTTCTTAATTAAAGCAAGTTCTCAACTTTAAGTTCAATAACTTTCGATGGTTTAAAGTATATTAGATATGTCTTGATGAAAGGGCGGAAATGGAGGAATCACCCCAGGCTGCAGATTCTGTAGCTACACCACTGCTCCTCCCCCCCCACCTCTCAGTTTTTCTTAAAAGCTCTCAGGTATTTTTCTTGAACTTTAAATCTCCTCTAATCCTTGCTTTTACATTTTTATTTCATCATCACTTGTTTAGGATTTATGACTCATTACTAACTTTTGACTAACTTGGGTGTGTTAAAGGAATTTTTATAAGAAAGGATAATTTGATTTGGAAGCCCCAAATAGAAATTTTATGAATTAGTAAGTATTGCTCACTTTAAGTGGTGTGTGCTTGTTAAAAGCCAGTTGTGCTTCTATGGGCTAAATATTACACCAACCAAGTAAAGAGAAGGTAAAGGGAAGTATCTGCAGAAATGCGTTTTTGAAATGTCTGAAGAAACGTATTTTAGATTCCATACTAACAATCAGTCTTGCATAATATAGACGAACGCACGAACGATGTTCTCAGAAAATTTTTGGCTCTGCAGAATTTTTTTTGAACTGCTAATGTTAATTTAAAAAACAAAAACAATTTTTTTTAAAGGGACATTTTAAAATTCCTGTAAATTTCTGTTGAAGCCTTTTTTTCGAAAATCTTTTAAAGCACGTGTGACAAAAATAGTGGTTTCGGCAGTTTTCTCCTTTTGGTGAAAAATAAGTATAAACTATATGTTATTGTAAAAGAAAAAATGATTTAAAGCACTTTTTTTTTTGTCTTTTTCACATTTGAATATAAATTTAATTCTTTATTCAAGGCTGAAAATACAAAATAATTATTTGCAGAAAATTTTCCAGTTAGGATTTGTGTTTGCAAAAAGCTTTTGATTTTATCAAAGTCTGCTAACAATGGGGAATTCGATGTGTTTCCAAGCTTTTTTTTTTCAGTGGATGGAAACCAACTAAACAAGCTTCTACAATAAAGCTGAAGTACAATAGATGACAAAAATGTCAGGAAAAGAAAAGTTTGCAGATACTGCCCTTTACCTTCCCATGGTATAACTCTTCGTATCGATGAAATTGAAAATCAGTGGATTTTCATTGTCCTATTTCGTCCATTTTGACCTATTTCTTCAGCCGCCCTTGGCTCTTTACAAAAAAGTATAGGGCAATTCCATGAAAAAGTGAACATTAGGGTTGAAATTTAAAAATTGTTTTATTGCTACAAGTAATACATCAAATTAAAGCTAATAACATGAGGTTTATGAAAATACAAAGAACATTTTCATATGAGTATTATTATTTTATGATTTTTATTATTTTTTTGAGCCTTAAGTTAACTTAATATAACAAACTTATATTTGTTAAAAGCACAGTATTTTCATTCCCCCAGGATTACTATTTAAAGCAGGAGAATTTTGTATGTGTGTGTGTATATTACTAATTGTGACATTTGTCTATCCTTTAGAACAGTTAATTTTTCATAACAAAATATTTAACAGGATTTTTAGTATAAAGTAGCAGTACCCGCATAGCGATGCCCGTGCCCCCTGTTTTTATGCCAAGGTTGCCGCCCACATTTGGCTGCGGTATTAATTAATCTATATCTATCTTTTTCGTATTTTCTATACCTATTTCCAGCTGCGTTTTGTGTCATTCACCTTTTTACCAATAAATTGCAAGCAAAGATCATTTAAAACACTGCACTTTATTCGTTTAATTAAATTGCGCAAAAAAAAGAAAAAAAAAACTCTCTTCTTGTTCCCTGTAGTTTGCAAAAACTAGCATTTGCAAAAAAAAAACCAGAAACACCTCAATATTTTAATTAAATTAAGTGCGCAAATATGTAACGGTAAATAGTGTTAGGAAAAACTATTTAAAGATATTAGTATACCTCACAAATGTGTCTTGGTTGAGTCTATTAGGAAGCATGTTTAAGTAAATCATTAACATTTACTCGCCCGATAAAAGTACAACATGTTAACAAACATTTTTAAAGCTTTACAGTAAAATTCGTATAGAATCCTAAATCCAGCAATAAAACTAAAAAATATTGCAGGAATTCTAACATAATTGAAAAACATTTATACCACTGGTGCTCCATAAAAATCTACCTTGATAAACAGTCCTGAAATCTTGTTCTAATTGAACACCGGTAATTTGTGGCACAAATCAGGAACGGGACTCAGAATGCCAGCCGACCTAGGGTACACCTTCAGCAAATGGATCTGGTTATCAATCCATCTCCAACCAGATGATCATCAGAAACCTGGGCAGCAAGCCCACTTCAGAACTATACAGGAGACATCAGCGCGTTGGAAGTTTGAGATCGATGAACAGATGTCCACCGCTTAAATACAGCTTCACTGACGTTCCATTTAATTTGCATGTTGTCATTAGAATGTTCGATGAAATTCTTGAAAAAAAACGCCAGAAAAGTTATTGGCAATAGTTAAATTCGTTGAAACAGTTTCTTTTATGAAATCTTTTTTTTTTTCACTGAGTTTGACGGATAACCGCAAAGTTTGTTTACATTTCTCCCCACATTTGTTAGAGTAAATGAAAGTTTTGGGTGCAGCATTTTTTTAGTGTAGCGTCAAGGCATGGAGAACCACCTCACATAAAAATATGTAAGTATAGTTACTATCATTTCCTTAGCACCGGAAAGGCAAGAAAAATTAATAAACAGTTCTAATATTTTGACAAATAGATACAGCGAAACATCTGGCAAAACCTACCACGCTACAGTAACTCACCCAATTTGCGAGCGAAACGAACTCTGGCCGATAAGCATGTTGGGAATTCCAAATAATATTATCAATAATTCACGTTTATTTTGATATATTTGGCATTAATTAAATCCCCATTTTCTTTTATCTTGCAAAGTCACAAATGCTAATTTCAATGTATGTAACGTATTTCCCGATCTTAGACACGTGCGTGCCTTACGTCATGAAATGACAAAGTTCCTTATCCATTTGATTGGCTGCCGTTCTAACATCGGGAAATGCGCATTTCACATGCAAATGACTCTGGTTGACTATATATGTTGCTTCTGTAGCTCAGTTGCTCTCTCTCTCTATTAAGGCGCCGTATTTTAGTTTCATAGTCAGCCAAGTCGGCTGCTGGCCTTCATGCTCTCGAATAGGCATTTTATAACTGTAAACTTCATCTGCAAACCTTAAGTTTAAATAACTGTAACTTCGATTGCATAAATGATTCTTCATTTGTCATAATGCAAATTTACAAATAATGGTTTCGCCTGTTTTACAAATCTATCTATGCTTCGAGAGAACTTACTTTGCAATATCATATTTCATATGTAAATAGCTCGCCCAGGATAACACTGTATCATATCACCAAGGAGGAAATAAATTCATAATTTCAAATACAGGTATTGTTTTCTGAAAAGGACTCCAGTTACACTCTGCAACTAAAAATGCACTAATTAAATTAGTCATTGGTGCGATAACTTCATTGATAAAACCTCATCGCACAAAAGGGTTATGGGCATCCTGCGCCCTCCTTGCGTTTTCTATTTGGAGTTGATGAATGAAACTGGCACTTCCTGGTGATTTATAAAATTTTTCAGATGGCGGGCCCTGAAAATTCAAAATGGAAATCAGAAAACTGAATCAGGATAACTACGCCACGTGGACCAAAGATATGAAGGCAATCCTGATATCTAAGAACTGTTGGAGACTAATTTCCGGAAGCGAAGTAGAGCCAGCAAAAGATTCTGTCTTACTTCAAGATTTCCGTAAAAGAAGCGATAAGGCGTACAGCCTGATTTATTTAAATGTAAGTTCGGAGTACAAACCACTAATTGGTGATGTAGAAATACCGAAAGAAGCTTGGAAGAAATTAGAAATTCATTTTAGACCTGATTCAAGAGCGAGAGTAATCGGCCTCACAGACGAGTTTTTTTCATGCCGAATTGACAAAGGTGAAGAAATCAATATTTACGCTTCAAGATTGAGAAAAATAATGAAACAACTTCAAGATGCCGGTAAACCAGTTTCGAGTGACTATGAAGCTTTTCAACTTATCCGATACTTACCTGCTGAATTCGAAGGAATAGTTCAGTCTATATACCGATGGGAAGATGCTGATTTCACATTTGACAAAATTCTTAAGGAACTTTTAGCCGAAGAATCCCGGTTGCAACAAGTTCAGAGAGACCGCAGTGAATATTCAAGTTCTGCATTAGCCGCCTCCCGTAGGACTTTAAACAGTACGAAAGTGAAACAGTGCAAGTACTGCAGAAAAACTGGGCACTCAGAGTCCAAGTGTTTTAAGAAGAGGTTAAAGGAAATAACTTTATATGTTCCTTTTTAGATCCTCTTCCGCATCAGTAGCGGAAGAGGATCTAAAATTGTGCTGGGCTGTGGATTAGGCAGCCTCAAATAACTTTTGCAACAACAAGAGACTGTTTCGAGATTTCCAGCCCGTGAAACAATATAGTATGGCTACCGCTCTTCAAGGATCCAACTGCAAAATCGAGGGAAAAGGAACACTGGTCATGATCCTGAAAAACAAAGGTAACACAGAAAGAGTGACTTTGAATAATGTTTTGTATTCTCCCAAATTGCGCAGAAATTTAATTTCAGCTTCATTAATTGACCGTGCTGGTAATACTTTTTATTGTAGAGGTGGTAAATTTATTGTGAAATCTAAATGTAATAGTCGGATCGCTCTTACAGCTAAACTGAAAAAGGGTTTTTATATTGTTAATCCTACGTATCCTCATTTTGATGCTTTTGCTAATTTCGTACAGAATTCCAAAAATGGTACAAGTAATGAACGTGTGACTAAAATTTCAACTTTAAGATATGGTGCCAGCAAATCTAAAGCTTCTGTAACGAAAAGAAAAAATAAGACTTTTCCGAAAAATAAAGCAGATTTAAACTCCGACACCAGTAATTTTAACGAGAGTTCAAAATACAGACCCCGAAGAGTTCCTATTTTCCCTACTTTTTCCTACTTTTTAGAACTCTCTCCTTATTTTCCTACTTTTTCCTTTTTTTTCCTACTTTTTCTTTCTTTAGTATAGCATTTCTAATTGTGCATTGATTCTTATTTTTACGATGCCGCACCGATAATTTTCTGTATGTTTCAATTTTGAAAAGCAAAAGAAACAATCGGATCGTGAGCTTTTCATTGACTTGATTACAGTAATTTCTGGAAGGAACGCCGCGCCGTTTGCGTGTTTAAAAGTTAAATTTTCGTAAGTGACTTTTTTGCCGTTGCGGCGTTTATGATAGGCTTTTCTTTTTATCGATCAGACTTCAGTCCTACTGTTTTTACGAAACAATAAAGAAATAGATACTGGCACATTCTGATGCAATTGTATATTATTTACCGGTCAATTAGAAGCTTTAATTAAAAGTTAACGGCCGATTGTTCAAAAAATGCGGGAAATGCCGAATTTCCTATTCGCCAATTTTTTTGTACATATGATTGCAAGTGAAATGGAGCTCTATTTAAACAGAAAGGCAATGTAAAACCTTAAAAGGAAGTAAGGAAGCCAAAAAATGAAAAACCTGTACACTACATATTTTATTGATGTTAGTGCAACATAAAAGCGACAGCTACCAGAAATTCGCGAAAACGAATCGCTTCAAAAATAATAGCGGAAACTTTTTTTCGTACGTAAATATGATTATTGTTCATTCTAAATCGGAAACATGATTATAAATTTATAAAATTTCATTTTCTTTCCTTGCAAAGAGTATTTGCAAAAAAAAAAGAGGCAAAACCTAGATGGGCAAAACGTTTTTTATTTTTGGAGAAAAATCGGAACTTAATTTAAATGCGAGATTCCGTTTTTATTTCTTCACATTTTTAAAAGTTGAGCAATGGAGCCACAAGCAAATATATACTGCATTTTTTTTAAATGGGTAATTTCTACTTTGATATATCATCAATATCAAGGAGTTGCTCATCATTTTTACGTGCTGCGTTTATGGTAATGTGTTTTTCTGAACATTTAAATTTTTTTTGACAGACTCTTACTCTTTGAGGGGTGCAGCAATTATACCGATGTGGCGTATCTACATTAAGTTATTGTATTCAGGGTGCCTGATCAAAGAGAGGAGGAGAAAGAGATATATGTAGGCATTTGATGCCAGTTGCTCCACCCTCGCTCTCAATTTCGTGAACAATTTTCAAATTAATATTTTTGTTGTATGGTGAGGATTGAGAGAAACTTCATGCTTTCCCTTTCATGCACTGGGAAGCATTAGTAACTAATCTTTGTCTTTGATAAAAATTTTATGTTTACCGTGCATGGATTTTTTCCTTTTTTTCCGTGACAAAAATTTTGGAACAAGGAGGTAAAAAATCATCAAACTAATAAATCAATATTTGTTTTTATTGCTTGATAAAAATTAAAACTGGCCCGTCATTTTAATTTTTCCCCCGGGGTTGCAAGTGAAGGATGTATACTAAATGCAAATTTTATCTGAAAATAACAAAAACCGCACAAACTTGTATAGTTAAGCGTTAATTTTCCAAAGCCAGGGAGGGGATAAATTGACCCCACTGACCCCTATAAATGATGTGCCTGAAACAAAAATTTATGTTGAATGTTTAAAATGCATAACATAATACAAACCCTTTAGTTTACTTATTTCGTTTTTTATTTAGTTTAATTATTTTATTGTAAGCTAGTGGTACCCCGCACGGCTTTGCCCGTAGTAGAAAACTAAAGGGTCTTTTGGTTCTCCTGTATATTTACAAATAATGTATGGTGAATTTCTCACCAATTGGCTTGCCCATGTTACAGTTCCACATTATGATAACTTTGTTAGCATAAAATATTATTTTATTTTATTTAGTTTTTATTCTCGGTCCACCAGCCGATAATTTAAAGAAAATAATTTAAAGTTAAGTGTACCTACTTTAAGCCCAGTCTGGTAAAAGTAGAACCTGTCAACTAGTTGGTGCTAACACTTCAATCGACGATTCCCCCACGCCATAATTAATGGCGACTGTTTACTGAAACCATCGGAGATTGCATGTCTCGATGTGTCGATTCAGAAAAGTTGAGTTGTCACCTGATCGACTCGAATTAATTCCACTTGTTGACCGCACGTGCTATGGAGAGGAGTACGAATATTCGCGGTAGTGGAATATGCAAATGAGTGATGGTCGAAGTAGAAGTTAGTGTAGTGACGTCATCGAGGCATGGAATCTCATTGGTTGATAAAACATATATATTGTGGCGAGTGGCAGCAGGCAGTAGCTCAGCTCTCGTTTTTCTTCTTTCAACGATCCCCAGTGGTTGGTTCTGATTGTGAAGCCTAGTCCGGCTCACGTGTGGGGGTTTTTTCCCCGCGATGCTAGCGGGGGTTTTTGTGGTATGTGATGTTTAATCTTCCAAGTCCTGGAATTAGTGAGTCCAGGTGAAGAACCTGTTGTGTTGTGTCCGGCCAATTAAAATGTCGGGGATGTGAGTTCCACGTGTCTACCTGTGATGTTTACCGATCTACGTATTGTGTAATGTTGCCTGTTCAGTCCGGACATTCCTGAAGTGTGATTCGGCGGACCTTTTTTTCGTTTTCTACCTGATCCTTCGGAGTGGCAAGTGACTGCATCGACATCTTGGTGACATTTTTCTTTATATTCTGGAACCACTTTTGTTATGATATTTTGGGGGTGTATTTTATGGGGATGTTATTCTAGTCATATTTAATAAATGGTATTTTTCTGAAACATGTTTTTTGCTTGTCTCCAACTTGACATTACACGGCCAGTTAATGTTGGCTTAGTTTAAATATCTTAACTTCTGGATTTTAAACTTAACTTTAATTTATGCCAACAAACTTGATAATTTACTCGTCCATCTTATGATAATTTTGCTCGGGAAAATGTTCTTAAAATTGGAATAGAGGAACAAAATCGAATTTTCGAAAAACCGCTTCGAGCTGCACACCCCCATGCTACAAACTAATTTTGTGCCTAATTTCATAAAAATCGGCCAAACGGTTTAGGCGCTATGTGCGTCACAAAGATCCAAACAGAGTTACAGATATCCAGACCGACATCCAGAAAAGACTGAAATCTGCCCCTGCTCATACAAGAATGAATGTCAGCTACTGATTATTAATACGCTTTTATTAGCTTCACCTGTATGTATGTATCTTGTAACGGAATCTTGCAGCTCAAATCTCGCCCACTTCCTGCGATCGTATTCTTTTGAAATTTGGCACGCGACCTCAGACCCGATGGCAATGCGAAATTCTATAATCAAATTAATTAATTAACTCTTTTAATTAATAGTTTCCTCAAATTTTAATCAATATTTTGGCATAAATCCAACAATGTGAAAAAGGAAATATTTTAAAAAATACATTAAAAAATGCTCGCAAAAATTATTTAAAAATATCTACAAAAACCTTTCATTTTTCTGCATCAGCCAAATTTGTTCCAATGTTCCCAGGTAATTAGAACATGAAATATAATTGTTTTTAACTCATTTCATGCCAAAATTTAGGTGAGCCTTCAGTTGGAAATTCATTGCTTATCAGACCATTGTTGAACAAAACTTTTATTCAAATGCATCTCAAATTTTCAAAGTAATATGAATATGATTTCCGCAAACATACACCGATGACTCACAGTAACTTCCCATCGGGGTGCCCTTGTCTTAACTTTAAGATATTACCTCTCACTCGTTTTATAAATAATTTCGTCGCCTGATAATTCTCCAACATAAGATTAAAAAACAGAAAAATAAAATAATAGTTTAAAAAACTAAAAAAAAAAAAAAAACACGCATTCGTAGCAAAATGAACTAAAAAGTGACAAATAATCTTTGGATGATAGTAGTTGACCAATCACTTAATTTTAATGTAGTACAAAAAAAGCGTGGGGGGCTTCTTATCCGTTGTCTTGAATTTCTTCCATTTGTTGTCCGAGCAAAAATGTAAATAGACAGCACCCCACGCTTTTTTGTTTTACATTAAAATTAAGTGATTGGTCAACTACTATCAGCCAAAGATTATTTTTCACTTTTTACTTCATTTTGATACGAAAGCGTGTTTTTTTAGTTTTTTAAACTATTATTTTTTAACTAAAACTAATTTATTTGCTTTGCTTTTTGTATCGTAGTTTATGACAACAGAAACTGAAAGTGTATTTTCAAATGATAAATGGATGCTCTCGATGGAATGTTTTTGTTTTTGACAAAACAAATCTTTCACAAAAATGGTTTTATAGCACCAAAATATGAGATTTATTATCATTATTATTAATATTTTGCAATCGCTATATTGCATTTTATTCTTTCTCATTTAAATTTTTTATTACTGTATTGGTGAAAAGTGTTTCTTTGTTTGGATTTTATTTTCTTATTTCTGTAATTAATATCTTCGTTCCCCCCCCCCTTTTTTTTCATACTGATGATTGTCAGCTTGTTTCTTTCGTTTTGTTTTTGCGACTCAGTCTTTCATTAAATCCCTTTAATAATTTTGTTTCCTCTTGACGTGTGTGTAGTCCTATCTCTTCCTATTTTTTCCTACTTTTTTAAGTGATTTTTTTCCTACTTTTCCTATTTTTTAATTTTTGATTCCTTATTTCCTACTTTTTCCCCCCAAAAAATCACTTTGAGGTCTGAAAATATAGCCAATCTGGTTAAATTAAAAATTCTAATGTTTCTTTAAGTATTTTTACGGATGTTAAATTTAATGAAATTCATAATGAAGCGCAGAGTCTTAATACCATTCCTACACCCGTTCCGGAATTGGGAAAATCGAGTTCTGCAAATTCGAACTAGATTCTAGATCCCGCTAAAATTGTCTGGGTTAGAAAAGCTGTTCTTCGTCCAGATAAATCGCGTATGAAAATTTATTGTTCAATTGAGGGTTCAACTGCTAGGTTACATTCACACAAAGATGTGGAAAAATTCTGCAATTCTCGTAATATTGAATATATGAAGGAAAATTTTAATTTTAGCCGTAAAAATCATTTTTCTGGAATTGTTGATCCAGGCATAGTGGAATCTAAGTTATGACTAGAATCTCGCATATTCTCATTAATCCGATTGTTATTTTCAATTTTAGTATGTAAAATGAAATGGTTGCATTATCAGTTCGAGATAAAATGTTCATACTCATATGCACCTTCAAGAGAAACCATTTAATGTGTCACAGCCACAAATATTCAAGAATAACTATAATATTGAATACGATTGTGAATTAAATTGTGCGTTATGTGATATACACCAATCGGATAGAGAAAAATTTACTGAAATTAACAATGTGCTACTAAATTTGGGTTTTCATAAATTATCTTGGGCAAATTGTGTATATACATTTGAAAATAATATTGTGTTAATTCTTTATGTTGATGATATTGTTGTGTTTTGTAAAAATGAAAAATATTTAAATACTGTCACTTCAAAACTCCAATCTAAATTGGATATGAAAATGCTAGGAAAAACTAGTAAACTTCTAGGAGTTGAATTTGAAAAAAGCAACGGTAATTTGTTCATTCACCAACAGACATACATCAACAAAGTATGTGATACTTATAAGAATTTCAATTTCCCAATTGTTTCATTGCCTATAGGAGTTGGCACAGTTCTATCAAAAACCCAATGTCCGGATTCAAAAGAAGAGATTGAAATGGTTTCTAAATTTCCCTATCGTAACATTTTGGGCTGTATTGCATTTGTTGCGAGTAGAACACGGCCGGATTTAAGGTACGCCGTAAATATCTTGTCACAATTTCAATCGAATCCAGGACTTATACATTGGAATGTTCTACTTAAATTACTCGGGTATTTAAGCTATACATGCTCGTTAAAACTCTGTTTATCGAATGTTTTCGATTCGAAAATTGAATGTTTCAGCGACACTGACTTCACTGCAAATCGCGATGACAGAATTTCAATCGGTGGTATGATTCTTTTTATCGACAAATCTCCCATAATTTGGAAAACATTCAAGCAAAAATGCGTCAGTTTATCCACTATGGAAGCGGAATATGTGTCGTCAACAGAGGCAGTGAAAGAGCTTATCTGGATTGTTCACATTTTGAATGAAATTGTAAATTTAAAGTTAATCAACTTGAAACCTAAATTCAAATTACTCTGTGACAATCAAGCTGCAATTAACTTTTCAAATTCTTCGATAGAGAACTGTAGAACTAATCATATTGATATAAAATTGCATTTCTTGAGAAATTTAATTGATGAAAATTTGTTTGATTTAAATTACGTTAATACGAAACAAAATTTTGCGGACCTTTTCATGAAACCTTTAAATAAAGTAAAATTAAATTCTTTTTTGAAAACCTTTTTGGTTTAAAAATTTCAAAGTCCAAAAGCACTTGAGTGTTTCTGGGCAAAATTTTCTACAAACAAAACTTTTCTTGAACAAATGTAATTACTTCGTCTTTGAAAATGAAATTTGGTATATTTGTACTTGTTCATATGTATTTTTGAATTGTTTCTTTCATTTTCTTGTATGTCTACCGGACATGACTTTTTGGAGCAAAAAGGACTTTTGAAGCTTCAACCTATTTCTGATGTCATGCCATGGACTTCACATTTTTTTTAAAAATTTAATTGCATTTGTAAAAAAAAAATTTTTTCGTTTGTAATATTTAAATACATTGTGCTTTGCAAGAGGCGGGCCCTGTTGGGAATTCCGAATAATATTATCAATAATTCACGTTTATTTTGATATATTTGGCATTAATTAAATCCCCATTTTCTTTTATCTTGCAAAGTCACAAATGCTAATTTCAATGTATGTAACCTATTTCCCAATCTTAGACACGTGCGTGCGTTATGTCATGAAATGACGAAGTTCCTTATCCATTTGATTGGACGCCGTTCTAACATCGGGAAATGCGCATTTCACATGCAAATGACTCTGGTTGACTATATATGTTGCTTCTGTAGTTCAGTTGCTCTCTCTCTCTATTAAGGCGCCGTATTTTAGTTTCGTAGTCAGCCAAGTCGGCTGCTGGCCGTCATGCTCTCGAATAGGCATTTTATAACTGTAAACTTCATCTACAAACCTTAAGTTTAAATAACTGTAACTTCGATTGCATAAATGATTCTTCATTTGTCATAATGCAAATTTACAAATAATGGTTTTGCCTGTTTTACAAATTTATCTATGCTTCGAGAGAACTTACTTTGCAATATCATATTTCATATGTAAATAGCTCGCCCAGGATAACACTGTATCTCATCACCAAGGAGGAAATAAATTCATAATTTCAAATACAGGTATTGTTTTCTGAAAAGGACTCCAGTTACACTCTGCAACTAAAAATGCACTAATTAATTTATGCCAACAAACTTGATAATTTACTCGTCCATCTTATGATAATTTTGCTCGGGAAAATGTTCTTAAAATTGGAATAGAGGAACAAAATCGAATTTTCGAAAAAACCGCTTCGAGCTGCACACCCCCATGCTACAAACTAATTTTGTGCCTAATTTCATAAAAATCGGCCAAACGGTTTAGGCGCTATGTGCGTCACAAAGATCCAAACAGAGTTACAGATATCCAGACCGACATCCAGAAAAGACTGAAATCTGCCCCTGCTCATACAAGAATGAATGTCAGCTACTGATTATTAATACGCTTTTATTAGCTTCACCTGTATGTATGTATCTTGTAACGGAATCTTGCAGCTCAAATCTCGCCCACTTCCTGCGATCGTATTCTTTTGAAATTTGGCACGCGACCTCAGACCCGATGGCAATGCGAAATTCTATAATCAAATTAATTAATTAACTCTTTTAATTAATAGTTTCCTCAAATTTTAATCAATATTTTGGCATAAATCCAACAATGTGAAAAAGGAAATATTTTAAAAAATACATTAAAAAATGCTCGCAAAAATTATTTAAAAATATCTACAAAAACCTTTCATTTTTCTGCATCAGCCAAATTTGTTCCAATGTTCCCAGGTAATTAGAACATGAAATATAATTGTTTTTAACTCATTTCATGCCAAAATTTAGGTGAGCCTTCAGTTGGAAATTCATTGCTGATCAGACCATTGTTGAACAAAACTTTTATTCAAATGCATCTCAAATTTTCAAAGTAATATGAATATGATTTCCGCAAACATACACCGATGACTCACAGTAACTTCCCATCGGGGTGCCCTTGTCTTAACTTTAAGATATTACCTCTCACTCGTTTTATAAATAATTTCGTCGCCTGATAATTCTCCAACATAAGATTAAAAAACAGAAAAATAAAATAATAGTTTAAAAAACTAAAAAAAAAAAAAAAACACGCATTCGTAGCAAAATGAACTAAAAAGTGACAAATAATCTTTGGATGATAGTAGTTGACCAATCACTTAATTTTAATGTAGTACAAAAAAAGCGTGGGGGGCTTCTTATCCGTTGTCTTGAATTTCTTCCATTTGTTGTCCGAGCAAAAATGTAAATAGACAGCACCCCACGCTTTTTTGTTTTACATTAAAATTAAGTGATTGGTCAACTACTATCAGCCAAAGATTATTTTTCACTTTTTACTTCATTTTGATACGAAAGCGTGTTTTTTTAGTTTTTTAAACTATTATTTTTTAACTAAAACTAATTTATTTGCTTTGCTTTTTGTATCGTAGTTTATGACAACAGAAACTGAAAGTGTATTTTCAAATGATAAATGGATGCTCTCGATGGAATGTTTTTGTTTTTGACAAAACAAATCTTTCACAAAAATGGTTTTATAGCACCAAAATATGAGATTTATTATCATTATTATTAATATTTTGCAATCGCTATATTGCATTTTATTCTTTCTCATTTAAATTTTTTATTACTGTATTGGTGAAAAGTGTTTCTTTGTTTGGATTTTATTTTCTTATTTCTGTAATTAATATCTTCGTTCCCCCCCCCCTTTTTTTTCATACTGATGATTGTCAGCTTGTTTCTTTCGTTTTGTTTTTGCGACTCAGTCTTTCATTAAATCCCTTTAATAATTTTGTTTCCTCTTGACGTGTGTGTAGTCCTATCTCTTCCTATTTTTTCCTACTTTTTTAAGTGATTTTTTTCCTACTTTTCCTATTTTTTAATTTTTGATTCCTTATTTCCTACTTTTTCCCCCCAAAAAATCACTTTGAGGTCTGAAAATATAGCCAATCTGGTTAAATTAAAAATTCTAATGTTTCTTTAAGTATTTTTACGGATGTTAAATTTAATGAAATTCATAATGAAGCGCAGTCTTAATACCATTCCTACACCCGTTCCGGAATTGGGAAAATCGAGTTCTGCAAATTCGAACTAGATTCTAGATCCCGCTAAAATTGTCTGGGTTAGAAAAGCTGTTCTTCGTCCAGATAAATCGCGTATGAAAATTTATTGTTCAATTGAGGGTTCAACTGCTAGGTTACATTCACACAAAGATGTGGAAAAATTCTGCAATTCTCGTAATATTGAATATATGAAGGAAAATTTTAATTTTAGCCGTAAAAATCATTTTTCTGGAATTGTTGATCCAGGCATAGTGGAATCTAAGTTATGACTAGAATCTCGCATATTCTCATTAATCCGATTGTTATTTTCAATTTTAGTATGTAAAATGAAATGGTTGCATTATCAGTTCGAGATAAAATGTTCATACTCATATGCACCTTCAAGAGAAACCATTTAATGTGTCACAGCCACAAATATTCAAGAATAACTATAATATTGAATACGATTGTGAATTAAATTGTGCGTTATGTGATATACACCAATCGGATAGAGAAAAATTTACTGAAATTAACAATGTGCTACTAAATTTGGGTTTTCATAAATTATCTTGGGCAAATTGTGTATATACATTTGAAAATAATATTGTGTTAATTCTTTATGTTGATGATATTGTTGTGTTTTGTAAAAATGAAAAATATTTAAATACTGTCACTTCAAAACTCCAATCTAAATTGGATATGAAAATGCTAGGAAAAACTAGTAAACTTCTAGGAGTTGAATTTGAAAAAAGCAACGGTAATTTGTTCATTCACCAACAGACATACATCAACAAAGTATGTGATACTTATAAGAATTTCAATTTCCCAATTGTTTCATTGCCTATAGGAGTTGGCACAGTTCTATCAAAAACCCAATGTCCGGATTCAAAAGAAGAGATTGAAATGGTTTCTAAATTTCCCTATCGTAACATTTTGGGCTGTATTGCATTTGTTGCGAGTAGAACACGGCCGGATTTAAGGTACGCCGTAAATATCTTGTCACAATTTCAATCGAATCCAGGACTTATACATTGGAATGTTCTACTTAAATTACTCGGGTATTTAAGCTATACATGCTCGTTAAAACTCTGTTTATCGAATGTTTTCGATTCGAAAATTGAATGTTTCAGCGACACTGACTTCACTGCAAATCGCGATGACAGAATTTCAATCGGTGGTATGATTCTTTTTATCGACAAATCTCCCATAATTTGGAAAACATTCAAGCAAAAATGCGTCAGTTTATCCACTATGGAAGCGGAATATGTGTCGTCAACAGAGGCAGTGAAAGAGCTTATCTGGATTGTTCACATTTTGAATGAAATTGTAAATTTAAAGTTAATCAACTTGAAACCCTAAATTCAAATTACTCTGTGACAATCAAGCTGCAATTAACTTTTCAAATTCTTCGATAGAGAACTGTAGAACTAATCATATTGATATAAAATTGCATTTCTTGAGAAATTTAATTGATGAAAATTTGTTTGATTTAAATTACGTTAATACGAAACAAAATTTTGCGGACCTTTTCATGAAACCTTTAAATAAAGTAAAATTAAATTCTTTTTTGAAAACCTTTTTGGTTTAAAAATTTCAAAGTCCAAAAGCACTTGAGTGTTTCTGGGCAAAATTTTCTACAAACAAAACTTTTCTTGAACAAATGTAATTACTTCGTCTTTGAAAATGAAATTTGGTATATTTGTACTTGTTCATATGTATTTTTGAATTGTTTCTTTCATTTTCTTGTATGTCTACCGGACATGACTTTTTGGAGCAAAAAGGACTTTTGAAGCTTCAACCTATTTCTGATGTCATGCCATGGACTTCACATTTTTTTAAAAATTTAATTGCATTTGTAAAAAAAAAAATTTTTTCGTTTGTAATATTTAAATACATTGTGCTTTGCAAGAGGCGGGCCCTGTTGGGAATTCCGAATAATATTATCAATAATTCACGTTTATTTTGATATATTTGGCATTAATTAAATCCCCATTTTCTTTTATCTTGCAAAGTCACAAATGCTAATTTCAATGTATGTAACCTATTTCCCAATCTTAGACACGTGCGTGCGTTATGTCATGAAATGACGAAGTTCCTTATCCATTTGATTGGACGCCGTTCTAACATCGGGAAATGCGCATTTCACATGCAAATGACTCTGGTTGACTATATATGTTGCTTCTGTAGTTCAGTTGCTCTCTCTCTCTATTAAGGCGCCGTATTTTAGTTTCGTAGTCAGCCAAGTCGGCTGCTGGCCGTCATGCTCTCGAATAGGCATTTTATAACTGTAAACTTCATCTACAAACCTTAAGTTTAAATAACTGTAACTTCGATTGCATAAATGATTCTTCATTTGTCATAATGCAAATTTACAAATAATGGTTTTGCCTGTTTTACAAATTTATCTATGCTTCGAGAGAACTTACTTTGCAATATCATATTTCATATGTAAATAGCTCGCCCAGGATAACACTGTATCTCATCACCAAGGAGGAAATAAATTCATAATTTCATAATACAGGTATTGTTTTCTGAAAAGGACTCCAGTTACACTCTGCAACTAACAATGCACTAATTAAATTAGTCATTGGTGCGATAACTTCATTGATAAAACCTCATCGCACAATAATAGTACAGTAAAATTAGGCCAAAAAATGGCCAAACCCAAAACATCCCAAAAAAAAAAAAGTGAAACCTGTTGCAAATTACTTCTTACCCTTCCAGCAAGAAGGGGTAAAAAGACCCAGAACTATGCGCGTCGGGGTATTGGGGGGGAAGGGGGGGGGGGCGAAATAATCCCTCTATTTAAATAAAAAATAATTTCTATTACTTAAAAAAATACTCAAAAGTCGCAGAAATCACACTCAATAATAGTAAAATAATAAACTCTCCCGTTTAAAAAATTCTAATTAACAGAGGGGTGCACAAGCGGGGGGGGGGGGGATGGGGGGGGGCTCATGGATCAGCTTTGCGTCATTGAAATTTTTAAGGCAGTTGTTTTCAAAGGGGTATTTCTTTCTTTTTTTTGAGGGCTTTTATTCTGGATGGATACTCCGTCACAATTAAGGGGGTGCGCCATCGCTTTTTTTTGGGGGGGGGGGGGACCCTGAATTTAAATTCTAAAATGAACTGTTGCAGTGAAGTTCACGAAAAAATATCCCCGATTCAAATTTTTCAGAAGTACAAAATGCCACACAATGATATGGTAATGTCAGAATGATAATTCTAAAAGATCTAAGCGAGCTCAGTAACCAAATTATTTGTGATTGGAGTTATTAAACTGTTTAGAGCGCTGGAAAACAAAATTCCTGTGCAGCTTAAAAAAAGTCCAAATTGACCCAATGTTTCAATACTTCTTGATTAACTTACTTCAACTTTTCTACAATCTTTTGCCATCACCGTAAGGGGGGGACAAATCAAAATTGCCAATAGTGAGACGGGCAATGTTGCAATTCTGCACCCTCTAAGTCGGGTGGGGGGTTCTCATTGACAAACACCGAGCTACCTCTCTTTTACGCAGCTGGTTATGTGAATATGCTAAATATGCAGACATATACTTGCAACACTATCTCAAACTTTTGAGTACATTATGCGATAAAACAAAATTTGATCACATCAAACATCAGCTAAAACATCAGCTATCCAACGATCTAACGCAGTGACAAATTCAGGTGGTCTAGAACCTGTAGTGATTCAACGATTAGAACAAGTCTTGATGAGAGCAATGAGCAATACAACAATAGAATGCTAAATATTTACACCTTTTTGTCTCCCATTTTGAAAATCACAATCCGTTTCAAAAGCCCCCAGAAGTTTCTTCCCTCTCAAGTTGGTAGTGGTATTGCTCGCTGATGATAAGATGAGTTGCGATGAGACCTTTAACGTACGGGTACAAAGGATATTGAAGGCAAACAATTTTTGTGGCATTTCTTTGCAAAGGAGGTAAACAGTTATGTCTTTAGCTTCTGTTGTGAGAGTAGTTACTATCTGTAAAGATGTGTAAGCCCAAACCATTTTTTACACCGAATGGTATGAACAGTAAAGATGGAATAACAAATTGTTAAAAACTTCTGGTACGAGTTATGCGCTGATCCTCCATCAGTATTCGATGAATCTGGTTTCAGAAGGAAAGAAATCTTGTATTGTTAAAGTGCTATTATCTGAAGCAAAAGGTTCATCCACCATCACAGAACGAACAGCTGGTGTCATGTATGAGGCAGTGAGAAGCAAAGGGATGCAAGTGGACATTTTCAAGTTTTGAATAAAACTCGTTTAAAGATAAGATCCTAGGTAGGCTTTCACTGATTTTCTTTTCTAAATCATGCTGTATAGAAGCAATTACCAGGTCTACTAGTACCATCTCTTCCCTCAAGATAGAGGAGAGGTTCACCAACCATTTGTACTGGTTATCTCCAAATTTTTAATTTTGCCACTTACATCCCTTTGCTTCTCACTGTCTCATATGTAATAAATGGAAGATATCTGCTTGGTCATATTTTTGGTAATGATCTGTAAACTTCAAGGAAATATTCCAGCAATGCAGTGTATAGGTAACTTGTAAGTATGAGAAAGCTTGTGTCATTTTTGATGGGTGCAAAGAAAGCAACACAGAAATATAATCTGCGTCCTGTTACAACAGCCAAGCCTTCTGCTCTAGAAGACTTTCTGCGTCTCAAATCTTGTGCTTGCTCTGAAGGGTTCATTGGATATAGTGAATGTTTGAAAAGTCTGAAAATGGACTGAAGTGCTCAATTATATGCTCAAACTGTGTTAGACATAGCTGCAACAATAACGATTTTGCTGAGGATCTAGATTCCAAAAAACATCTTGACCTTTTGTTACAAGATTAGGAGAAATCATTTGAAAGCAAAAAACAAGTCAGCGTAATTTTCTGGTTATTTAATCGAATGTGCACCATCAGAGAGGGTGGGGGGGGGGGGGGGGGGGAGGATAATATTTTAGTATATAATTTTGTTTTGGGAGATGAGCTATGTTCTTATGGGGTGGACAGTCCTGATTTAATGCATTTTAGATTTGCATGGAATAATACTTCTACTTGAAATAAAAGGGGGGGGGGGGGTGAGGATTTATTTTATTTGTCGGAGGGGGGGGGGGTGCTGTAGCTTTGAGGTGCACCATCGATCTTGGAGGATGGACGCACTCGATTTCTAACTTTAACTTGGCATAAAATAATGTTTCCATATGAAATGTATGGAGGGGGGTTCGGGGGTACTGCTTCGTTTTACGGGGATAGGGGGGCTCTGTAGCATTGGTGGGTCCCTCTTGGGGGTCAAACACCTTTAATTTCATGCTTTTAAATTTAGTATAACATAATATTCTCACTTTAAATTTACTCTAAAAATTCTGGAAAAATACCCAAAACGGCAATTTTTAGATGCCCCCCATTCAAAAACCCGACGCACAATGGGGTGGGACTTTTTACCTGTTCTTATTGGGAGGGTAATAAACAATTTGCACCAGGTTTAGCTTTTTTTTTTTTGGATGTTTGGGTCCGACCCCTATTTTTACTGTACTATAAAGCAAGCCCCCCCCCCCCCTGATGTCAAATAACCAGTAATCATATTTTTAAAGTAAAATTCGCGAACACCCTTTAAAAACAAAAATGCAATCCTTTGCAATCTGTCTAAAACATTTTGCGAAATAAACAAATACTGCAACTTCATTGTTTATCGCCAAATTCGCCAAGCGACTTTCAAATTAGAAAGAAAATCAATTAACATTCGCACAATGAACTATGACAACGGCGCAATAACCAAATCAAGAAACCACCGGTTCTCACATTCAACCGCAACGTAGCCCTATCATGACGTCACAGAATGAAGAAACATTTTTTCCCCCAACCAGGAAAAATGTGTCACTTTGAATTTTAAAAAAATGTAAAAGAAAAGCTATGGCATATTTTTGGAAAAAAAAAAAATTCTGAAGAAGGGGAAATGTCTTGTCTACTACATACTAAAAGTTCAGAAAGAAAGCTCTCATACATTTTGTGAGATGGTTTAAAAGGAATTAAACCCAGAAACAAGCAAAAAATAAAGGTTTTTTCAAAATTTCATAAAAATTAAAAAAAAAGGCTATCTTGTATTTTTGAAAAAAAAAAAAAAAATCTGAAGAGGGAGACATGTTTTGACTATTACATACGAAATTTTCAGAAATAAATATCTGATACCTTTTGGAAGATAGGCTTAGAAAAAAATTAAACGCAAAATAAAAGTTTTTTCAAAAATTCATAAATTCAAAAATCTCAATTTTCAAAAATTTTTTGGTCTTCATATTTGAAATTGAATTCCCTGCAATTTGGTTCAAAAAATATTTTCCTGGCGCAATTGATTGGGGGTCTGTGATGAATTAAACACAAAAAGGGGCTACAAATCATATAAAACATTTAATTAAAAAAAAAACTAATTAGAAATTTAAGGATTTCAGGTTCAAGGTGCATGCCCATGGGGTACATTCGATTTTTGTGCCAAGTTTTAGAGCTGTAGGTGCTATGGGGGCGTCTGGCCATCAGGTACAAACAAACACTCATTGTTATATATATAGATAAAGTTATAAGGCCTCGCTGTCACACCCGTCACAAAAAAAAAAAAAAAAAAAAAAAAAAGATGCTTAAGTTACCATAGCAAATGCATTCTTCCACGGAACAACATGAAACTTTCCAAAGTTCTAATGTTTACAGGTCTGAATAGGAGTACAGTGCCCGACGCTGATTAAATTCAAAATCGTTCTGATGACATTTGATTTTATAAAGCGGCTGATTTTATTAACACCTGCATACCTACACTCACTTGAAAATTGAAATCTTTTTGAAGTTTAAATATTCTGAATACAAAACAAATTACTTCAGTTTTTTTTTTTTTAAATGTTACAAAATACAGTTGACATTTTAAATAAACATGATGTACACTTTTTTATTTACACAAATTACTTAATCTAACAATAATACACCAATATTTGAACAATTGGAGAGTAATGATTCAATATCATTTGTAGCACTTTTCTGACATGTATTGAAGAGGGCAAATTTGGCACTTAGATTTCCTCATCTTCTGAGATCGATTCCTTCACTTCTATTGCTTCTTAATCAATGTTTTATGTATTATGAACAAAAGCTTGATTTTATAAACCGGCGACAGTGATTTTATTAAAGGATGGTTTTAACATGTTTTGATATTGCAATGATTCTGTTCTTCCAGATTTGATTTTAAAAAGGGGCTGATTTTATAATCCAGTGATTTTATTGATATGATCATATATTTATTCTCTGGGAAAATTTATGTGAGAGGTGTGATAAACATTTGTGATGAGTTGGACAAAATCATTGGGACAGGTGTGGAAGCATTTAAAATAGCTTTTTAAAACTTTCTAAATGAAATAGAAGATTAAACCATTTTATTTCTTTCAAATTAACATTGTAATTTTAAAAAAATTATCTGAAAATTTTATTACATGACAGATTTGAATTATTTATATTTCAATAATTTTTTGGTTATTACGTAAGTTACTTTTATTCAATTCTTGAAACATTTCAAAGGAGTAAAATAGCTATAAAGGAAGTAAATAATCAGTTGCACATTTTTATAACTACTCAGTTTGTGAAAATGCCTCAAATTTTTTTCATCAGATAAAAAGTTATTTTGGAGACACTGGAATTATACAACAAGAAAACTTTGCCCAAAATTATGGCCACAAGTTCTCAGGATGCAATCTAAAGTCTCACATTTACAAGTTGTGCATGGTTAACCCGTTCGTACCCAGCGTCACGCGAACGCTACGGAACAATTCCTCTCTTATCAGCCCAGCGGCACGTATCCGCTACGCGCTCTGATCGACGCTGACGTCCCAGCGTCACATATATGCTTTCTCGAAATGGAACGATTGAATTGAATATTTAAACGATAATAGATGGCGCTAAATGGCTATAACTTTGATCATATTCGAGTCACATGGTATTTGACCTTCATGTACACGCTTTAGTTTCTTATTTGGAACTCTGAATGGGATAGATTTTTTTTATGTAAACAACAGTGAATCACTGCTCTTCGCATACGATTTATGAGGTCTCAATTGCTCTTGTTTATATCTTTGCTTCTCTTTTTTTGTTACGAGTAATTGAAAGAGATATACATCTAGCTGAATAAATTATGGGGGAGGGGAGGAAGGTTAAAATATTTTGCGTATGTGTTCCAGACTTTTGGGATTCCCCGTTCGATGAGAGTACAGGAATGATTTCAAGCGGCACTGAAGTTTATGATTATTTTTGAATCCTTTCTGATATTGTTCTTCTTTATTTATTCTTTTTTATTTGGAGACTGGAACATTGCAATAAAAATGGTTAGCGAAGTGAGTGAAAGGGAATGTTTTCGAGAGAATTATGAAGCAATTTTGAGACTTGTTGCGTGGGAATTTAACTAGTTTAAATTCGTTGACCTAAGTTGTTTTAATTAAAATTACATAAGGAACATATTTTTTTGCTACATTTCTTTTCTTTGATTGCACATTCACGATGTCTAACTCGAACTTTCTTTTTGTGCACAAATTATTGAACTTTGTGCACATAGTTAAAGTTTTAGTATTCTACTTCTTTCACTCCCTTCTAATAATGTAATAGTCTTTATATTAATAATTAGTAATCAGTAGTACATTGTTTAAGCAAATTTAAAATATCAAGTCATTATTTTGAAATGCTGATTTTATATGAATATTTTTGTTCAGTTAGGCTTAACTGCTGTAAATGCTCGGGCCGATGGCGGCGTTCCATTTCGGAACGTTCGGTCCCGTAGCTGCGCTTCGTTTTCCATGCGCTGGTCCTCAAGGGGTTAAAAGATAATACAATTTGCTTCCTTATGGAAATAAGTTACTGCATCAGAACAAATATGCTCCATGGGACATTTTAAAATGGTAGCATAATTGATCTGAAAACAGAATTGTCTTAACCATGCAAAGTGACAAAATGTTCTGATTGCTGTAGAGCTCATTTAAAAATGATGTATAAAAATCAAATTAGTGCTTTTTTTCCAGGGACGGGATTTTTACTGACATGAGATTAGAATTTTTTAACCATTTTGTATAGAACGCGACAGTAGTCATATTTGTGGGGGGCTAAATGCAGTCAACATTGTCAAATTGAGCTAAGTCTTTTCATTTATTTAATGGTGCAGTGAAGAGGAATTGATCTGTATACTAAAGCAAACACTGAAGTCTGTGTGAATATTGTCAGCAAGTTAGAATTAATGACGAAATGAAGTTTAGAGAAGTGACAACTTTTGGGAAAGCAGCTCTAGCTCTGATAATGTTTAAGCTGAACAAGAATTAATGAAGAAATGAAGTTCAGAGAAGTGACAACTTTTGGGAAACAGCTCCATCTCTTATAATGTTTAAGCTTAATAAGAATTAATGAAGAAATGAAGTTCAGAGAAGTGACAACTTTTGGGAAACAGCTCTAGCTCTGATAATGTTTAAGCTGAACAAGAATTAATGAAGAAATGAAGTTCAGAGAAGTGACAACTTTTGGGAAACAGCTCTAGCTCTGATAATGTTTAAGCTAAACCGAGTGCAAAGTTTACATTATAAAATATAGTTATCACTACAACTCAAATGCTATATTTTACTCCCAGTCAGATTATATTAAAACCTGATGTAGCTTTTATTTTTTTTTCACTAACCACCTAAGGCAATGTAGTACTACAAAGCACTATATCATTAGTATTATGTTACTGTTTTACATATTAACTTTAAAACGAAAAAATAAGTAGAGATATGTATGCTAATGGATGACCTTGTTGATTTTTCTTCGTAAAAGGTGATATTTAAAAAAAGAAATTGTTCGTAATTACCAAAAAAAAGCTACACTAGACTTAATTTCGTTAGCGAACATTAAAGGAGTGCTAAACTAAATGTATGCCCAGTACTAGCTTTTTTTCTTATGAAATGTAATTTATATTCCCTATTGTCAAGTTTGTCATCTGTACTGATCACTATTCATTTAGAAATTGCTCATCCAAGTAGCGGATTTGCACAGTGTCACACCCGTCACAATACAAAAAAAAAAAATCTGTGTTGTAAAAATATTTAAATTCATCATAAATATCATGTATTAAGTTTCATTTGAATTTCTTTTAATAGAAAAAAAAGGGCATAATACTGGTCAGTACAAGTCAGTATTTTTTATCATGGTCAGTATTTGTCAGTTTTTTCAAAATTTAGTCAGTAATGTCAGTATTTTTTTGCAAAATTGCCAAAAAATTTATTTTAAGAAAAGTATTGACATTTTTGTGTTTCATATTTACCTTATGAACTTTATAAAATTCCAAAAAAGTGAGACAACATTGCCAATACTGCAACGTAATTTTACCAACCTGGTAAAGTTTGCATTATTTGCTAAGAATAATTTGTTAGCTTCTTTTAAGTCTACTTTCTACAAATATTTTTAAGAATGAACAAATATATGCTTCATCTGTTGTAAAAAATTCTTAAAAAGAAATAATTGTCAAGTAAATAACTAAGGTAATGGATACTGCAAAATAAAATTTTTGGAAGTAAGGTATTGAGATAGGGAAATGTGTGTATGTTGATCTATCTGATCACCCTCCCTCCCCTCCCATCCCACCATTGATAAAAGCATTTGTTGTCCAAAAAATGTTTGAGAGTGTTCTTTCCCTAAATTTGTGAGTGTTCTTTCCCTAAGTTTGAGAGCTTTCTTTCCCTAAGTTTGAGAGCTTTCTTTCCCTAAGTTTGAGATACGTTTGAAATAATTAAAAGGCCATCAATTTCATACACCCCCTTACTTTTCTGACCTAGCTCTGGCCCTGCACATATACTTCTAGGGCAAGTTACATAAAAAGCATTCATAGTTAATATTTGTCTTGGGCACATTAAGCAACTTGAAATTTTGTTATAACACAAATGTACTTCTTTCTGAAAATTGTATAAATTTCGTGTTTTCATGATTACAGGGAACATTATAACAGTTTTTTTTTAATTTTTTTTTTTTTGGCGTTTGGGAGGGTGAGGGAGTAGAGTGACACCACAAGTTACGGCCCCAGATGACAACCATGCTAGGTATGCCACTGTGTAAAATGAAGATAATTTCAGAGCAATAATATATACATGGAGAATACATTTATATAAAATTTCTAGATGAGAAAAAAAATTGTTATGTTTTTAAATTGTTATCTTTATTTGCTGCCTTTAACTTTCAACATAAGTTCTTTCAGTATAAGTGAACTTAGTTTCTGTACATGCAAAAATATTTGCTGGTTAGTAATTAAAGCAATCTTCTAAATGTTCTGGGTTTTACCAAAATATTTTTAAACTAAAAATTAGCAGGGGGTAATGTACAATTTACAGATTTTTTTTTTTCACTTTGTATTTCCTGAGATCAGAATTTTCCTTAAAGCTGTGTTTTCAAAGAAAAATAATTGGAGTGAAACACTGCTCTTAAACACTTAATAATATTGCTCGTTTGGAAAAAGAGTGAAACAATGCAAAATTTTTATTTATTTTTTCGCTTAAAGAGCTTCAAATGAAGTAATCTTCTTTGGAAAATATAATGGCAGATTTTTTTTTTTGTTCTGATCAGGGGTTGGCAAGGTTTTGGACACTACGTTAAAACCACGGTAAAAACCCTGGGTTTTACCATTCTGTCCAGAACCCTTGTGTCCAAAACTACATTTTTAGCGAAATTGTATTTTGTGAGACCACATCAAAAACAGTAACATGTATCAAAATAACAAATTACATTGAACATTTATTCAGTATGAACATTCAACTTATTTATGCAGCTGATTTTAATCTAGTTTTATATACAGGTTGTTTAAACACTTGGACAAATTGTTAAAAGGTGTTAGAGGACAGGATGAGAAGCAAGAACCATTAGGAAAATATGGTCACAGACACAAATTTATTACACAAAGACAAACAAAGCATTTTAGGTCTTAAGAAATTTCGAAAGGGATGGATGAAATTTGCAGCTGTGATACAATCACAAAGCACTCTCTGCTGTAATAACAAGACTTTTGAAGTCATTATCCCGTCACAAGATTTTCAAAATTTCTTTAAAAAAATTGAAAAGTCCTGCATCTTTGCTCCAACTCAATTATTCAAGCAAATGCATAGTTAAACATGATTAAAATACTTTATTAGTATTTGTTAACTGATTTTAGTGCTCAAAATGTTGGTTTAACCAGTAAAAATAGTGTCTGAATGTCACACCCGTCAGAATGGAATCGCCCCATACAAAATAGCAACTCTCTTTGGCAATGTCAACCATGTTGTTTGGCTTGGATAGAAACAAAATGGGGGCAAGCAGACAGTAAATGCAAATACTTTTACTCTCCCCCCCCCCCCCGAGAAAATCCCAAAAAGCACCATAGTGACAAACCTACTAGCAAACTGTTTGTTTACTTTCAGTCTATCCTTTCTTTGAATAGAGTGTTGCTTACTATGACTTACCAATCCCTAGTAACTGCAAGCAGTTCCATTGGGAATGCTTCACAATCTGGATCGTCACTCCTTTTCACTGCATACTTACTGCATCAGTATAGTCAAGCAGGTGAGGATCAAATAGACCAAATAGAATCAATAGACCAGATCTCATATAAACCTTATATTCTCATTTGGTTTTTGCCAGAATGAAGCGATAATTCCCAAAATGTTCTTTATAGAGCCAAAAAGAAAAAACTAGAAAAATATTTTTAACATAGGACATCTACTTTTGATTCCAAATTATTGTATTGAATAAATGCAAAAATATTATACTAGAAATTTATAACAGGACTATTCCAGGATCATTTTAATCGATTGAAAGCTGAAACATTTGATTTCAAACTTTGCTTGAAATTTTAAACATTGATAATGAAGTTCAGCCTGACATCTCCTTGTGAAAACATTTACGATTTCATTGGCTGTTGTGATGCCATCATTAATTTTTTATATTATAGTATGATGTAAAAAAGTATTTACTTTTTACTTAGCATATGCAATTCGTGACACTATTCTAACATTTATCATAAAGAGGCTTTGTTTACAGAAGAGTATATTACATTTCTCTCACATATTAAAGCATCATAGGCGTAATCTATTTTTATTTTGGTCCTATCATCGATATTTTATATTTTTTCTTCGTGTTTGCAACCTATTTTACTTAAAAAACAGAAAGAAGAATCGAAAATCTAAGCATAGGTGAAAATGTAATGTCTTGTTTAATACACATTTGCTTAAAATGATATTGGCGCTGGATTATTATTAATATATTTTTTTGAAGTGATATTAGTTGACTGGATAATTTAGTTTAATACTATACTCATATTTTTGTAGGATGATAACGGAACTGAGAGCAAAAAGTTGAAAGTTGAAGAGCATCCAAATCTTCCATTGGCAGGCCAGCCTAGCCCAGGACAGTTAACAACAATGCAGGTAACTATTTGTTAACTTTTTGTGAAAAATATATTTATCAACTGGATACCCGATATTAAAATTTCATCCCTATGAAAGAATCAAGCAAATAAATTAAAAGTAAAGGAATTATGAAGCAGAGTAGACCCCACAAATTGTCTAGATTAAAGTATGGTATCTCATTGTGGCTCAAGTCAAACCTTTTGTTTAACTAAACTTGAATTCCATTATCCAGTTTTTACAGTTATGTTTAAAAACTCTTTTTGAAATGGTTTTCGACATACACAAAACATTTCGACATGTCAAAAACCTAAATTTATGCAGAACCTGTCAAAAATGTGTGTTGACAACAAGATTACCTTAACAAATGATTCTTAGTTTTATAAATTTGTATTTCATATGAAGGAAAATTTTTGCCTATTTTAAATATTTAAACTATTGTACACTAAAAAGTCCCAAACTTAATTTGGATTCTACAAAAAGCTTATGAAAGGATAATGAAATAGATAAATAAAAGAGCTACTATTATTGCAAAATAAAAAGTATTATAAATAGCAGTATATATATATATTTTTTTAAAGGAGAAAAACAAACTTTATTCCTTTAACATTTACATATCATATTTAGTCTCGTTCTAAATGTTTTTTCACTTGAATCATGCAATGAAAAAATACGAATTTTCAAGCTTTTTGTACTCAAAGTTCATTTTAAAGTTAAGAATGGAACAGTCTAAAATGAGAGAAGATCCTCTCAATGCTGAACTACGTGAGCTATATTTTCTGAAGCCTATCCACCATATTCTTGCTAAGATATCCTAACTGAGATTTAACTTAGTAAATTCAGCATCAAAAAGTTATTAGAAAGTAAAATGAATTTGCATGTATTTCAGCAAATATTAACCAGGGATGTGAGAACTGCTCCAATCGCCGATCCTGCGCCAAACTGCTCCAAAAGACCGTCAGATGGACTTTTTTGTGCCAAAATCGGACAAACTTGTGCCATAACTGCAATTTTGCATTTAACGTTGCAGTTCCTTTAGCATATTTGGCAGTTTTGGCAGAATATCATCAAGTTTATGCATTTAGAGCTTGTTTTTACGATTTTTTGGCTTTGTTCCAATTTTTTGGCGCATTTCAAAATCCGATTGCATCTTTTGAAAAACTCGATTGTTTAAGTTTTTTATTTGATTCTGTTCCTTTAACTAGAAAAATTTTTCACTGATCATTATTTTCAACCTTTGCTATCTTTTGTTTTATTACATGAGGACTTGTAAATTCATCTTCTTGCCTCCCCCACTTGATGTTAGTCCAGTTGCATCCAAATTGATTTAAGCGAATGCCATCTGTAAAAATTAATATTGTTCACCAGTTTTTAATCTCGAGTTTCTTAAGATTTTAGGACAAAAAATAGATCCCTAGTTTTGGTTGGAGACACTTAAGATAGCAAAAATCTGGGAATTCTAATGCTCTAGTAATGAATATGCAGACATTTCAAGTTTCTCAGATTCATGCATTTTTTTTCCATATTCTTAGTCTGTTTTTAAATTTCTATTTATTTATTTTTCTTTTTTCACATTTTTCATATTTTTTTTCAAGTGTGTTTAAAAAATCCTTTTCTGTAACATTTCTCAAAATCATTTTTTTTCCATTGTAATTTCATTATTGATTTTGTGATTAAATGTCAAACAGTTAAAAATAAAAGGTTTAATGTTGCCTTTGCTTGATCTTCAGATTTGTTAATCAAGTAGTTCAGTATATAAACATATATGCCAAGGAAAAAAAAAAGTCAAATGTAAGTGAATAACTTAAACATATCAAAAAAAGAAAGAAACACAAAATTACTAACAACTCTTTAAAACTCACTTTTAACTTTGTTGAGGTTAAGTTTTTAAATTCAACCATTCTTTTGTGCTATTCTTAACAGCCTTTTTGAATATGTTACATAAAAGCAAACAAATTTTAGAAATAGGTATCAAAGCACTCAAACTTAAATTTGCACTAAAGCAAAGTAAATGTGTGCACTAAATTTAAATCAAAAGAAGTGTAAGAAAAATGTAGGACAGGACTTGTCTTTTGTGAAAAATATTAGACAGAAAAAAAAAATGTAATTAACAGAGCTTCAATTTGTAGTTGTAGTTAAGGCATTTTTGCATCCTTAATCTCCTTTTTTATTATATGATGTCACACGTGATTCTGTGTGTGAAATATACATAGTTGCTCTAAATTGATGCAAAATTTTAATTTTTGCTGCTGTAAGCTGCTCCAAATTTGCAATTTTACTGCTCCAGGCTGCTCCAAATTTGCAATTTTACTGCTCCAGACTGCTGAAAATTCATAGTTTTGCTGCTCCAAGTTGCTCTAAACTCACCATTTTCCTGCTCCCAAGATTGCTCCAAAAGCGAGTTTTGGTCGGCACATCCCTGTGTTGCCTCATATATGAACTGAGAATATTCATATCACTTTACAGAAAAGTAAATTATAAAACAAACAAAAGTAGTATCCAAAATGTTTAACTTATAATTAATCATTGAGTGCTGATCAACTCAGGTTTACTTTTATTCCAAAAAAAAAAAAAAAAAAAAAAGAAGGAAAGAAAAAGAACACTTACATAAATCCTGACATAGGATTTTTTTGTAGAATGATAAAATCACTTACAAGTAATTGTTTTCTGTATAACAAATTTTAAACAGAACTTCTTTTAAAACTGGGTTTAACACTTTTAATACCTGTTACTATTTTTGCAACACAAAAAATTAATTTATAGGAAAATTTTAATTTTTTTTTACAGTTAAACATATAAATTTATTTTTTAATTAACTTGATTGATATGTGTAAATATTTTTCAGCACCAAGCAATTAACAATAATGTCAGTGTTTGACAGTTTTCGACTAGTTTTTTATGTCTTGTAAAAAACTCTCTATTTTGGTTTATTGTTACCCATGTATAAAAAGTTTTACTTTTTTTTTTCCAAACAGTATAAGCTATATGACTAAGGTTTTTATAAATATTTTTTTTTGTAATTATCATTATGTTTTAATTTCTTAAATTGTTTAACATTTGTGTTCGCTAAAAGTAATTAAAAATGCATTTCAGATTCAAGAAATGATGGCCAATGCTCAACGAATGATTGAAGAAAGAAAAAAAGTAAGATTAACCCTTTTGTTTCTATAGTTCATTAAATTTATCTAGTTGAACCTTTTTGTCAGGTTTTCAGTTAGTTTAATTATTAATCATTTAAGCTTTTCCACCACTATCATTCTTATTTTTGTGCAATTCCTTATTTAATTCAAGCTAACTTTCAATCAGACAAGAGTGTCTTTTTGCAAACAGTTTCATTTCTAAACATTGAAAAGTGTAATAACATTCCGCTAAAATTATGAGCTTCTTTTTTCCAAGCATGGAAAAAAGCATTCAATAAATAAAAAAAAAAAAAAAAAAAAAAAAAAAAAAAAAAAAAAAAACCTATAAGCAGCAATGAATTTTCAAATATTTTTTACAACTTGTACAGTGTCAGGAAATGTGATTTCCCCTTTTTTGCTGATGGAAATTACTTCATTTGAACGTCGATTGGGAAAACATTTTCAATTTTAAATTGGCCAAGTGCTTTTTCATATCAAAAATATGTACATTTATGGTTCTTGCATTTCTAAAAAAAAAAAAAAATGCATGAAAAGTTTTTAAATTTTTTTCTTGAATGAGAGTAAGATCTCTTTCGGTGCCTTTTCCTTTATTTCCGATTGGATAGTAGAATACTAATATATAGTTCATTCATTTCTTTGTTTTTTTTTTTTTTTGAATTTTAACTTAGACAAAGAAAGTAAAGCACTATAATTTTTACTTGCTGAAAAAAGATTGTATTTTGGAATTTTCATTATTGGTGCAAGAAATATTGAATTTTGCATACTGAAAAAATACTTTCCTTTAACTGAAAAAAAAAATATTTCAGCTAAAAGTTTTTTTCTTTTCTTTTTTATCCTAAATGAATTGGTTTTTAGTTTTGTTAAAACAATAGTTTTGTCACCTGTAAAGTTATAAAGTTTATTCTTTGTTTTATTTTGTTGGAAAATATCTTAATTAGATGACTTAAAATTATTTGCATACTTTAATATTCCTAAAATATTAATTGATAGAAAATCACAGTACAAAATGTTGTTTACTGTAGGGAGATAGTTTAGCAAAATCTTAGTACATTTTATGTGTGTTAAAGCTCATTTATAAATTCATAATGAAATAATGTATTGATGGTGCATAATGTGCATAAATATCACTTAAATGAAGTAGATTCATACAATTGTTTTTTTCTATTTTTTTAGCAAATGAGGTTGTCTGGACCTTTAAATCAAACACAAATATCTTCAAGTGCTGTTGTTACCGGAGCACCAACTGTAAATACTGGTGATTCTTTGCCATCTTTATCAGAGAATAAAGCTCGAATCGCTCAGTTAACTGCAATGATTCAGGCACGATTGAGCTCAAAGCCAACTTTACTAACTAATTGGTAAGTTTTCTAATTTTCAGCTTATTATATATTTTTTATTCAAACATTGACTAAAATGCATGTTTGTCTCATTTGTATCTCTATGCCTGGTGCGAATCCAGGGTGGGATGGTGGGGGGGGGGGGGAGTCATGGATGTTATGACCTTATCTTTAACTTGACTAAAGATAGCATCCAACTGTGTTTTTGGTGCATCACCTTCAAGAAAATTACCTAAGGTGAATCCAGCCTTCCTGTTTGTTACCAAATATTATGCTTATGATCTCCCTTCAGTTGGTTTTTGGGCTCATAATTCTCAATAATTTAAAGTAATGCATATGTGTGTTTTGCTTGATCGAAGATAAAACTTAAAAATAAAAAAAAGCTACCTTTGATTAATTTGCAAATTATATTATGATTAAATTGATTGTTAAATTAATTTATGATGCATCAAAACTTTTCTATGATTAAAAAAAAAGTAAGATTTTCGTTTTTTTTAAGTATGGCGGTGAAAGTAGCCTTCCTATTTATACAGACAGCGTCGTCTTTCTAGTTTTAATTAAATGTTTGTAATTTTATAATTAAATTTAATAGATTATTAACTTACGAAAAATTACTTAACCACTTAATTGTTATTCTTCACTTTCTATTTGTAAAATCTCATACAGTCAAGTCCCAACTTATGCGAGGGATGCATTCCAAGACTCCTCGCGTAAGTTGAAATTTCGCGTTGTGGAAAAATATATGCATAGAATTTTTTTTAGATGCACACTAAATTCTTTTAGACTCTTATAAACACTCCTTAAACTGTTTTAAAGCATTTTTCAATTATACACTACAGTTTCTTACATAAAGAACTGAACTTTTACTGTATTTGAAAAAAAAAATAAAAAAAGTTTTATTCAACATGAAATACATGCACAAAATAAATGATCAATGGGAGGGAAAGACACAAAATAAAACAACACGGTACGCACAGTATGAAGTAAATAATAAAATGCTGCACAATAATAGTACTATATAGTAGACACAGCAACATATTTATGAATTAAAAAATGAAGAAGAGGATCATTTATGCTCTATTATCAGAACATTATTCTTACAGGGTTCGTACCCTCTGGGAAAACCTGGAATTGGCAAGGAAAATGACATAGTCAAAAATGTCGGGGATTTTTCAAATGTGCCCCCAAACATTTTTTTTCCCAATTTTTCCCCAGGGAATTTTGTTCTATGAGATTTAATCTTCATTTTTATCAATGTTTCTCAAAAAAATAGCAAAACTTTTTAGGCGAGATGACGCTGGCAATAAAAAAAAGTAGCTATCCAAAAAAAACTTCCGCAGCCGCCATTTTTGGCTCTCGATTGTTCCAAAGAAAAAAATTCCTCGGGTGAACAGGAATTATGCACAAACTCAACAGGGAAGAAGACAATTTACTGCTTCAAAAGCACAATCTGAAGATGGGAGGGTCGATTGGGGAAAAGCATGTTTTTGATTGGTAAGTCATTTATTTCAGTTAGCTACGTGTGAAACATAGTCGCCATATTTGGTCATTCAGAAGATGGAAGTAGACACGATCCAAAAATGCCTGTTTTCAAAAACAAAGCAGAATTGGATGTGTTCTTTAATTGCAAACTAATAAAAATAACACAAAATGGTCTGCAATTTTTTTTCATTATTATTTTATATTATTTTCTTGAGAAATGAAAAATTTTGTTCTCTTAAAACTTAATCTTATCCTCATTGGCTTGGACGCAAATGTGATGAAAACTTTTCAACTGAATTGTAGTTTTATGAAGATTTATTAATTTTTAATTGCCTTCATGCGACAAATTCAAAAAATTATTTCTTATTTTTGGGCGTAGCCGCCATGTTTGGTCATTCCCAAGTTCGAAGTACACTAGATTTTTTAAGTGCCTAAGTTTCCGAAAACGGCATTGGATGTTAATTGCAATGCAAGCTATTGGAAACAACACAAAATGTGCCTTTTTTTCTGGATAATACGTAATTATTTTCTGGAAAAATGCAAAATTTAATCTTCAGAACATTTTGTTGTTTTACTTGGTTTAGATGCTCATGTGCAAAAAAAAAAAAACCCCGACTATTTTGTTTTAATTGTAGTTTTTTAAGGATTATTAATTATTTGTAACTACTTTTATGCTACAAATTCAGAAATCTACTTATTATCTTAAATTTTTCACTAAGTCGCCATATTTGGTCGTTTGCACGATTTAAGTGGACGTAAACTTCCAAAAACAGAATTAGATGTTTATATCAGTGTAAACTATTGAAAGTAACATAAAATGTGCAAAAGTTATGAATTTTTGAAAATTAACTATTACTTTCTGGAAAAGAAAAATTGAAATTTTAATGTAAACAAAAGGAAAAAAAATGAGTATTGGCATCGGCCTATGATCGCCGGATGTTGATTTTTGTCATTATACATCATATGGTATGCTGATCCATGCAACAAGTTAATCATATTTATACTGAAATTTAACTTTGCATTTTGCTCAATATGTTTTGTGTTATATACTAATAAGAAAATAAAAAGAAGTATTGTAAACCAAATGTGGATTCTAAAGGATTGTTGTGTGACTACAGCAAAACACTATAATATTACGCATGACAGGTGACATCAAAGAAACGCTAAAATAAGTTGAAAGTACTCTGTTTCAACAAGTAGTAAACGAATTAAAACGATTTTGAACAAAATGTTAAAAAAAACTTAAAATTTTGAAAGAGTTAAAAAAAATCCAAGGTTTTTTTTTAAATCTAAGGGGAGAAGTTTTAGTTCTTCTGCACTTTAAAAATTTTAAATAGTTTTAAAATATTGCTATTTAAACTTAAATTTTGAATGAAGCGAGTAACCTGGAATTTTCTAGAAAACAACATGGAAAACCTGGAAAAGTCAGGGAATTTTTTTACCACAAGTGTATGAACCCTGTCTTATCTAATACATTTTTTAATACGGTTGCATCGCCTTTTCTTTCATAATTTTTCAATTCGTGGCAACAGGCCCTCTTTCCGATGTCTTTAATCCACAATACAAAAGCAGCTTCCATTTTTATATACAGTAGACCCTCGTTTTACGAGGGGTTACGTTCCACGGAAATGCTGCGCTAATTGAAACCGCGTAAATTGAGACCTAATACTAGTGTTAAAATAGGGGTTTGGTTCCGTTGATAACAAAATACTTCATTCTAGTGATGACTAAATGTATAATAAGTTTAATGCGTACTTATATAGACTTTTATGCACAACATGCATAAAGAAAACATAAATTAATTTCGTGTTCTGTTTATAAAGAGGAGCTGTCGATGATAGTTTTTTGGCAGTCATTAAGAATTTTTCTCTGTAACTCTTTTTAGAGCATTAATACATCCATGATCACTTGCATCATTTCCATGATACAATCGTCCTTCACTAACAAATCAGAAAGATCATTCCTATTGTCTAGGAATGGCTCAAAATTTTCAATGTGAATGTTTTTGGTTGTGCGTCACCAACGTTGGTATCCTCGTTGGTTTTGGCCTCCTTTGTCACTCCTAAAAGCTCTTCTTCCAGTGACTTCTGAACTGTGTGAGTTTAATAACTTTATTTCTGGAAAGAGCTCGGGAACCAATCGCATAAAATGTTTCCAATGGCCCAAGCTCGATTATTAACCCGCCAAAATGCAGTTGATTACACGTAATCTGCAATCTTAAGGAGTTTGGATTTTGAAAGAGGGGAAAATTTCAGGGTTCGTACGCTCCGGGAATTCCGGGAAAACCGGGAATTGTCAGGGAAAATGACACTGTCAAAAATGTCAGGGAAAAGTCAGGGAGTTTTCAAATTTTGTCCTCCAAAAATTTTTTTTCCATTTTTTCCCCAAGGAATTAAGTACCATGAGATCTAGTCTTTGTTTTTATTGTGATTTCACGAAAAAAATTGTACATTTGTATCTAAACCGACGCTGGCACTTAAAAACTGCAATCGAAAAATGAACGTTTTTTTTTTCACAACGAAAAATGCGCCAAAAGAGCAAAAATTTTCTTACATGGAGTCAGTGAGGGGAACGCATTTCTTTCTACTGCCTAAAGTTTTAGATGAGTTGCCACAACATCCTGTTCGTTTCAGGGTTCGTACGCTCCGGGAAAACCTGAAATTATGAGGGAAAATGACATAGTCAAAAATGTCAGGGAATTTTCCAAATGTGTCCCCAAAATTTTTCTTTTCCCAATTTTTTCCCAGGGAATTTTGTTTTATGAGATCTAATCTTCATTTTTATCGATGTATTTAAAAAAAATTGTAAAAATTTTAAAGCAATGAAAAAAGTGACGACCCAAAAAATCTTCAGCAGCCGCCATTTTTGGCTCTCAGTAGTTCCCAAGGAAAAAAAAATCAGGTGAACAGGAATTATGCACAAACTCAACAGGAGAGAAGACAATTTACTGCTTCGGAAGCACAACCTGTAGATGGGAGGGTTAATCGGGGAAAATCGGTATTTTTTTTGATCGGAAAATCATTTCAGCTACGTGTGAAACGTAGTCGCCATCTTTGGTCATTCACAAGATGGAAGTAGATACGATCCTAAAATGCCTAAGTTTCTAAAACCAAAGCAGAATTGGATGGTTTCTTTAATTGAAAACTGATGAAAATAACAAACTAGTGAAGTGCCCTTCTCAGTTAAAATTATTACCACGTAATGATAATTCTCTAGTATTATATTTTCATCCATATTTTTAATGTCTTTTAATTCTTAAATTTAATTATTTTATTTCTATTTAACACAAACTGCCGAATGGCAACACGTAATTAATAAAAAGTGAAAAAAGACGCACGAGATCGTGTTCCACGAATTTTGATCTTGAGAAAATAAAAATGACGACTTCTTGAAGTATATGTGATGTAAATAAAGTTTTGTCCATTTTTATAAAATAATGGAGTCAAATTCTTATACAAAATTAGGGTGTTGTTATAAACCTTCACAACACTCTCAGTGGTGACCCACGTTTTGGACAAGAAAAAAAGGAAAAGAAAAAGAAGACGGACAATGCTTTATTCTATGGTATGCTCTTCACTTAAAGTCATTCACTTGAAGGGAAATGCTCTGGCCTAAATTTTATTTTCGTGTAAAGATAAATTTTATCTTTGACTAATTTTTCTTTGTTTTAATTTAATTGCATTTGGTTATTTTACTTGTAAATTCTCAGTTAAATTTTAAAATGTCGGTAGAAAGTTTAGATAATGTTGAATTTACCAATAATACTGTACAAAGTGACTCAGTTTTGAGAGTTGCAACCAGATTACCTCCACTATGGAAAAGTAATATAACAGTTTGGTTTATTCAAGTGGAGGCTAGTTTCAATGTTTCACGTATAACAAATGATGAGACGAAGTATAACTACTTGTTATCCGCCATTGACGCAGATACACTTAGCGCTGTTACGGATTTAATTATAGCTCCTCCAGAGGGAAATAAATATCAAGCTTTAAAAGATAGATTAGTTAAAGAGTTTTCCGATTCGCAATCAAGCCAAATACGGAAACTTTTGTGTGAACTTACATTAGGTGATAAAAAACCATCTGTTTTACTTCGGCAAATGAAAGAACTTTCACGAAATTCAATTACTGACGAATTTTTAAAAACCATTTGGTTAGAGCGTTTGCCAACACATGTTCAAGCCATTTTATCAGCATCAACTTCAGAGTTGACTGAACTGTCCATTTTAGCTGATAAAATTCATGAAATAAAAATGGAGCCATCAGTTTGCAAAATTTCAGAAACACTAAAACATAGTGAACAAACGACGCAAATATCAAATTTGCAAAATCAAATTGAGCATTTAACCATGCGAGTTTCTGAATTAACTAAAATGGTATCAAAACGTTCATTTTCAAGAGGTCGTAGTAATCATAGATATAGGTCCCAATCAGGGGCGGCATTTCAGCATTTCGTTTGGGGGGTCGAGTTTCTTGAACATGAATTTCCACAGTACGGTATAAAATAAATATTGGTTAACAGGAAGGAATAATAAAACGGTTTTAATGTTAAGAATAATCGGGCTTGTTAAGAACAATTAAAGTTTTTGCGACCAAAGCTTCAAATTTATTTTGTAACAAGTTATCTCACAAAATATCTCGGTACCAGTTTTTATTTTTCAGTAAAGTTTTAGTCTGTTATTCTTTGGGTCAGGATTAACAGAAAATCTTGTAACTATATTTACTCAAAATCCAGTGTTTTGCTTTTTTTCCAGTACAGCTAAAGATGAAGGTCTTGCTTGCCACATTTCGCTTCGAATTAATTCTCTAACCTCCTGAGACACAAAAGTCATCTTTAAAATGACTGATCAGATTGAAATAGACTAAAAACAATGGAAGCAAGAAAGTTATGTTAAAAAACACACTTCCTTCAGATTTCTCTTTGGAATAACCAAGAAAGCTTTTTAAATTGGGCTAGTATTTATTTTGAGTCATTAAAAGGTAAAGTCGTAATTCACAAAAGAATTACTTTTCCTTCATGCTGTAAATTTTTCTTGTAAGTGCAGTGGCGCATCGAGGGGGGGGGGAGTGAACCCCCCCCCCCACACAGCCATTGGTTTTAACATAAACGCAAATTCTAATGCAGTAGTTTATGCATATGAAAGGGCTGTTTTGATCAAAAAATCCCCTTCCAAACGTATTTTTCATCAAAAAACCCCCCCTCCAGAAGGTATTTTTGATCAAAAAACCCCCTCCAAAAGGAATTTCTGGCTGCGGTAGTGTATAAGTGTAATATTTTCTTTTTCGTTTCTTATAACCAACTTACATAATATTGAACTTAAGACCAAAGAGAAATGTATGTCATCAAATACTGCCTCCATTTCTCGAGAAACTGAATTGATTATTTTGTTCAAAATATTAAATATTTTCACTAAACTTCATGTAAGTTTTGTCACCTCTTCTACATTGGCATACAGTAAAAACTGTTATAAAAAGTTCTGTCTCAAAGTTCCACACTTGGTTCAAGCATTAGTGCGAAAATTACAAAGAATTTCAATTGTGAATTCAATAATTGAGATTGAAAATTTTATGATAGAGTGTAGCATTGTTCAAAAAACGCTCCGCAGGAAATGAAGTAAACAAAAATTCAAACCAAGTCATACATATCAAAATAACATTAGATTTTCTATTATCGAGATGGTCGCTTTCCAGTTATTCTTCCAGGGAGATTTTATAGGTTCAACTCTTGAATACCATTTGTGTCACTGAGAGATTGTCAAGTCAAGAGCCTGAAGATATATTTGTTGATGTGAAAGCATCTTTTGATGTGGGAAGTTTTTCAAAAAGAGCATATTTTTACAAAAAAGTTTCTATGAAAGCATATAATATATCAAGTTGCTAAAATGTGTTTCAAGTACAGGGAAACAATGAACACTTACTAGCTAAACATTAAGTTATAATATGAGCATTAAATTTATGCAAATTGACTTGGAGTTTACATGTAAAAATTGTGCAGTCTCGACACTGTACAGGCATCTCATACAAAATGCACCATGATAGCATAGATTACACAATTTTTAAATATTTAATCCATATGAAGAGATTACTTCTTTAGTTAAGGCAAACCATTATTCTCCATCAGTTTTTTTCTGTTCTGAAAATGCAGGCAAATGATTTTCTAAGTTATCTAATTTGAATTTACCCTTTTTTTTTATTATTCTTAGTGAAAATTTTGGGGGTGCGACCGCCCCCTCTTGACCCCCCTATTTGCCGCCCCTGGTCCCAATCTAGGAGTAGACGAGTTCCAACACCCTCAGATAATCAAAATACATCTGAGTTTTGTTTTTATCATGAAAAATTCGGCGATAAAGCATTTAAATGTCGCCAACCATGCAGTTATGATGCAGTTCAAAAAAACTTGCCATAGCTGCTATGTCTAATAACGATATTTACCCTGACATAGCAGCACATAAACAGTGTAGATTACACATAATGGATAAAAGTACGGGATTAAATTTTTTGGTTGATAGTGGTAGTGATATTTCTTGCATTCCTGCCCATTTTTCATTCAAAGCAAAAACTCCCATCACTTACGTGTATGCTGCGAACGATTCAAAAATAGCTGTGTACGACCACAAGGTGTTAAATATCAACATGGGATTGCGTAGAATATATCAGTGGCCATTTGTGGTAGCAAATGTTTCTTGCCCAATTCTAGGAGCAGATTTTTTACAAAATTTTTCACTACTAGTAGATTTAAAGAAGTCGAGATTAATTGATTCAGTCACTGGTTTGACAACGAAGGGAGAGTTAACTAAAACTCAATATAGTGGAATTAAATTAGTCTCGGATAATATGGTGTACAAAGAATTATTTAAAGATTTTCCCGAGTTATTGAATCCTATCCCAAATTTCAAAAAACCAGTCAGTCACGATACTGTCCATTATATAGAAACAAAAGGACCGCCTTTATTTTCTAAGCCCCGACGTTTACATCCAAAGGTATTAATCGAAGTTAAAAAAGAATTTCAATACCTTATGGATCAAGGAATATGCCGTCCTTCAAAATCTCCTTGGGCTTCTCCTATTCACGTGGTACCAAAAGCGGATGGATCTTACCGTATTTGTGGTGATTATCGAAGGTTAAATTCGGTCACTGTGCCTGACCGTTACCCTGTGCCACACATACACGATGTAACGAACATTTTACACGGCAAGAAAATTTTCTCTAAACTCGATATTGTTAGGGCATATTTTCACATTCCAGTTTTCAAAGATGATATTCAAAAAACTGCAGTTACCACACCGTTTGGTAGTTTTGAGTTCTTATATTTAAATTTCGGTTTAAAATGTGCAGCAAATACGTTCCAAAGATTTATTAACGAGGCACTTTCAAATGTAGACTTCGCTGTTGCTTATTTAGACGACATACTAATTTTTTCCGAAAATGAAACGGAACACTTAGAACACATGAAAATTGTATTAGGTAGGCTTGCCAAATATGGTTTAAATGTGAATATTTCCAAAAGTGTTTTTGCTCAAACGGAAGTATCATTTTTAGGACATGATATTTCTTTTGAAGGAATTAAACCTTTAAAATCAAAAGTTGAAACCATTCAAAATTATCCTAAGCCAAAAACAATATCAGAGCTTCGACGATTCATTGGATTAATAAATTATTTTAGAAGATTTGTTAAACATGCAGCAAGACTGCTTGCCCCTTTAACAGATCAAATAAGAGGATGTAAAAAGAATGATAGCACTCCTATTGAATGGTCTCCAATTTTGAATGACGCATTTGAGAAAGCTAAACAAAGTTTGATTGGCGCTGCATTGGTCTTTCCCTCGCAGGATGGGCAGTTAGCATTACACACTGATGCTAGTGATTTCTCCATTGGTTCAACCTTAAGTCTGCAGACTGAAGAAGGGTTGAAACCAATAGCATTTTTTTCAAAAAAACTGAATACTGCTCAGTTAAAATACTCGGTTTTTGATAGGGAATTATTAGCCATTTATGAATCAGTAAAATATTTTCGACATTTCATCGAGGCGAAAGAATGTATAATATACACTGATCACAAACCAATAAAATTTGCTTTTCAAAAGAAACGAGATACCTACACAAATAGGCAAAGTAGATGGTTATCCTTTATCTCTGAGTTTACAACTGACATTGAATATTTGCAAGGTAGCTCAAATGAAGCAGCCGATGCCCTTTCTCGAATAAGTACAATTAAATTTCCTACTTCGCTAGATTACGCTAAGTTAGGTGTTGAACAAAAATCTGACTTAGAACTTAAATCTGCTTTAGAAAATAAGGAATCTAATTTAGTATTAAAATTACTTACTATGCCTGATTCAAAAACTGAAATATTTTGTGATATTTCTACAGGAAAAGCACGACCTTTTCTAATAAAAAGTTTTCGTAAACAGGTTTTTTTAAACCTACATAATTTAACACACCCAGGTATAAAAGGTTCGACTAAGCTTATTAAGCAGAGATTTGTTTGGCCTTCAATGGCTACGGATATCAAAGTATGGGTTAAAGAGTGTTTAAACTGCCAAAGATCAAAGGTTTTCAGGCACACTAAAACTGAAGAAGGAAAATTTGATATTAACACATCTAGGTTTGCCCATATACACATTGATCTAATAGGACCACTACCAGAATCTGAAGGAAAGAATTACTGCTTAACGGTAATTGATAGGGCAACGCGATGGCCAGAAGCATATCCTATTTGTGATATGACAGCACCAACTGTCGCTAAGACGTTGATGTCTGAATGGATTTCAAGATTTGGTTGTCCAGAAAAAATTACATCAGATCAAGGTCGTCAATTTGAGTCTGAGCTATTTCGACAATTAACTCGATTCATTGGTGCCGAAAAGATAAGAACTTCACCATACCATCCTCAATCAAATGGTCTTATTGAGAACTGGCATCGACCATTAAAATGTGCTTTAAAAGCTCGACGAAATGAAAAATGGACCGAAGTTCTTCCCACTATACTCCTAGGATTCCGTGCAGCAATTAAAACGGATCTGAATGTTTCACCAGCCGAACTTGTTTATGGAACTTCACTTCGACTTCCAGGAGATTTTTTCGATGAACATTCGGTTATAAAAAGCCCTGAAACTATGATACAGAAGCTAAGAGATATATTTCACGATTTTGCTCCTTTACCGACAAAATCACATTCTAATATTAAGCCTTTCGTATCACAAGACTTAAAAACTTGCACCCATGTTTTTATCAGAAATGATGGGGTGCGGAAAAGTCTTCAGCCGCCATACAACGGACCTTATGCAGTCATCAAGCGCGGCGCGAAAGTGTTCAAAGTAATTGTTGGCATAAATTAAAGTTAAGTTTAAAATCCAGAAGTTAAGATATTTAAACTAAGCCAACATTAACTGGCCGTGTAATGTCAAGTTGGAGACAAGCAAAAAACGTGTTTCAGAAAAATACATTTATTAAATATGACTAGAATAACATCCCCATAAAATACACCCCCAAAATATCATAACAAAAGTGGTTCCAGAATATAAAGAAAAATGTCACCAAGATGTCGATGCAGTCACTTGCCACTCCGAAGGATCAGGTAGAAAACGCACAAAAGGTCCGCCGAATCACACTTCAGGAATGTCCGGACTGAACAGGCAACATTACACAATACGTAGATCGGTAAACATCACAGGTAGACACGTGGAACGCACATCCCCGACATTTTAATTGGCCGGACACAACACAACAGGTTCTTCACCTGGACTCACTAATTCCAGGACTTGGAAGATTAAACATCACATACCACAAAAACCCCCGCTAGCATCGCGGGGAAAACCCCCACACACGTGAGCCGGACTAGGCTTCACGATCAGAACCAACCACTGGGGATCGTTGAAAGAAGAAAAACGAGAGCGAGATCGCTGCCACTCGCCACAATATATATGTTTTATCAACCAATGAGATTCCATGCCTCGATGACGTCACCTACACTAACTTCTACTTCGACCATCACTCATTTGCATATTCCACTACCGCGAATATTCGTACTCCTCTCCATAGCACGTGCGGTCAACAAGTGGAATTAATTCGAGTCGATCAGGTGACAACTCAACTTTTCTGAATCGACACATCGAGACATGCAATCTCCGATGGTTTCAGTAAACAGTCGCCATTAATTATGGCGTGGGGGAATCGTCGATTGAAGTGTTAGCACCAACTAGTTGACAGGTTCTACTTTTACCAGACTGGGCTTAAAGTAGGTACACTTAACTTTAAATTATTTTCTTTAAATTATCGGCTGTGGACCGAGAATAAAAACTAAATAAAATAAAATAATATTTTATGCTAACAAATTCCCCCCTTCTCGGTTACACAGCACGATACACTTCAAAACGACATGAAAACTGACATATTTCAAACAACAATTAAAAAAAATTTTTAAACACTTTTGAGAAACATTGAAAAATTTACACATTTGAATATTAAACTTTTACATTTTCATAATTACCAAAAATGAGTTTGCACATTTTTTTCAATGTACCCCGAGTCAGAGGCTTGGTAAACGTATCCGCAGGATTTTCTGCGCTTTTCACATATTTTAATTCAAATGTATTTTCCTCTACTAAGTTTCTCAAAAAATGATATCTGACATCAATATGCTTTGTTCTGGAATTTTCTATAGGGGAATTTGAAAATTCTATTGCAGCTATATTGACACAATTAATTACAGACCCGTTAAATTTATATCCAGCTATTTCAAAATGTGATGTTTCTTCTAAAATTCTTTTTAACCACACCACCTCTTTTGCTGCTTCTGTCAAAGATATATACTCAGCTTCCATGGTGGACAATGAAACACACTTTTGTTTAAATGTTCGCCAGATAATAGGTACTTTGTCAATGTAAATAATAATTCCCCCCATCGAAATCCTATCGTCCCTATTTGCAGCATAGTCTGAGTCAGAAAAACCATTGATTTTAATTTCATTTATTGCAGATAGACTTAATTTATAATAATTTGTATATTTTAAATAACCTAAAAGTCTTAATAAACACTGCCAATGTCTTTTACCCGGATTTGCTTGAAATTGAGATAATAAATTAACTGTATATGCAATATCCGGTCTAGTTTTCCCTGCTATATAGGACAAACATCCCAATAAATTGCGATAAGGTACTTTCTCCATTTCTTTTATTTCTTGGTCCGTTTTTGGACAATCACCTAAAGACAAAATTGTACCTTTCGCTATTGGGAGGGTCGAGTATGGGTATTGATACTTTTCAAAATTTTCACAAACTGTCTTAATATAAGAATTTTGGTGTATAAAAATTCCCCCATTTATTTCTTCAAATTCTACCCCCAATAATTTTTTAGTTCTCCCTAATTCTTTAATATCGTAATGTTTTGATAAATCCTGAATTGTTTCCTGAATTATGATTTCATTTTTTCCAAAAATTATTATATTATCTACATACATCAATAAAAACACATTTCTGTTTCTTGTATAGACACAGTTACTACATTTAAATTTCAAAAAATTTAGACCTTGGAGAACCCTATCAATTTCCAGGTACCAATTTCTCCCCGATTGATGGAGACCATATAGCGATTTCTTTAGACGGCATACCCAGTCTTCTTTTCCCGGGATTACAAAACCCTGTGGTTGTCGCATATAGATTTCTTCATGCAAATCAGCATAAAGATATGCGTTTTTTACGTCTAATTGAAAATGGCTCCAACCCAGGAATATCACCAGAATTGAGAAAAACATTCTTATCAGGGAGAAATTGATAACTGGGGAGAAAACCTGAGAATACGATTCACCTGCCACCTGCCTGTTTCCCATCGCAACCAATCTGCTTTTAAATCTGGCAATTTCCCCTTTAGCATTCCTCTTCAAGTCATAGACCCACTTATTACCAAGTACTGGTTTACCAACTGGCTGGGGAACTAACTGCCACACCCCCCTTTCTTGAATCACTTTCATTTCTTCTGACATGGCTTCTTGCCAATGTTTTACTTCTGAGGTTTTCAAGCATTGATTATAGTTTTGTGGAATTAGCACTTCTGACAAATTTGCCTCTGGCTCGGGTTCCATTTGTTCCTTAGGAGAATTAAAAATATCAAACAAAGGATTATAAGGTACATTTTTACTTTTGAAATCAAATAGTTCAGGATTGTAAACAATGTTATTCTTCTTACAATATTTTTCTACATCATTGGGTGACCTTAACCTGGTTTTATTTCCCTTTTCATAGTAATAAATATCAGTACGGTCCCCTTTCTTTCTTTTTACTGCATCCCTCACCCATTCAATTTCCTCACAAGGGGTGGGAGCCTTTCTTTCATCTATCTCTTTATCTAAGAGAACTTCACTAATAGGTTTAATAAAAGAATAATCATCATCATTGTCTACATTCCCATTCAAGTTTGATTTCCCCCAAATTAAATTTTCCCTGAAGACCACATTAATAGTTTCAAAAATTTTCTTTAGCTCTGGGTCCCAAATTCTGTACCCTTTTGCTTGGGTTGCGTAGCCCACCATTATGCCTTTCTTACTTCTCGAGTCAAATTTCTTTAGGTTTTGTTTTTGCATGCCTCTGTAGGCAATACATCCAAACCTCCGGAAATGCCTTACTGAAGGCCTGTTTCCCCAGAACAGCTCAAATGGGGTTTTCCCCCTTTCTTTTAGGACTGTTCTATTCCTAACATAATTAAAGCATAAGGCGGCTTCCGCCCAAAATTCTTCCCTTAGTCCAGAGTCTTTCAGCATTGCCCTAACCCCATTCATTAATGTCAAATTGTATCTTTCTACTACCCCGTTCTGTTCGGGAGTATAAGGGTTGGTTCTTTCTATGCTGATGCCTTCTTTAATTAAGTGGGTCTCAAAATTAGAATTTGTGAATTCCCTCCCATTATCAGACCTTATGGCTAAAATTTTCTTGTTGAGGGCTCTCTCTACATGCCTCTGGTATCTAAGGAAATATCCAAAAGCTTCATCTTTTGACTTTAGAAAGTAAATAGTGGACTTCCTTGAGAAATCATCAATTATGGAAAAAATATATCTTTTCCCCCCTAGTGACTCCACCGGAAATGGCCCTGCTAGATCCATGAAAAGAAGCTCAAGTTGTCTTTTAGACCTTATCCCTGGAGTGGGCTTAAATGAACACCTTCTTTTCTTTGCAATAATACAAGGCTCACAATCTGGCCGGTTTCTACTTTTTATATTAAGTCCTTTGACACAGTTCTTCTTTTCAGTTTCCAAGATACTGTCATAATTAATATGGCAAAACCGTTCATGCCACAACTCCAGGTCTAATCCTTTGACCTCGGTTACATTTACATTTCCTGGTGAGTCACTACTTTGATTACTTAAAAATGAAGTGGGTTTTACAAAATACAATTTATCAATTAAAAATGCAGAAAAAAATTTGATACCATCATTATTAAAAATACATATTTTACCAGGATACCACCTTAATGAAAAACCAAGACTGTCTATCCTGGATCCGGAAAGCAAATTTCGTCTAAGTGTTGGAGCATAATAGACCTCATTCAATGTGATGGTTACTAGCTTACCATCTGTTTTAATTTCGAAAACAATTTTCCCTATCCCCTCGACTTGACTATTTACATTGCCCACAGCTACTTCCATTTTTGTATTTTTAACAGGCCTCAATTCACAAAACAAGTCCCTATCTTTACAGAAATGTGCCGTGGCACCTGTATCCAGTAAAAATACTGGTATTTCCTCCTTCAAATTTGTGTTGTTGGCCTGCACTCCTGATATTTTACTGATGGTGCAAAACATTCCAGCCTTAGGGGGATTACTTTGTTTGACAAAATTACGATTACCTTTATTTTGATTAGTTGGTTTTCTGCTCCAACACCGAGCCGAAATATGCCCCTTTTTCCCACATGTGAAGCAAACTCTCGTTTCAAATTTATTTACATTTTCAACTTTCCGCCCAGTCTGGTGTTTATTCTGAACTGGAAAAGCATTAACACTTGAACTACTATTTCCAAAATTTTCATTTCCTAAAAATTTTAATCTCCCCTCTTCTGCTAAAAGTTCATCCAAAACATTTGAAAAGTTAAATTTACTTTCATCCCATCTATAAATATTTTGTACTATTCCCCTAAAATTTTGATCTAAACTACGTATTAGTTGAAATCCCTTTAATTTCTCATCCATTTTATAGCCATTCTCCTCCAACTGTCGGAGCAAACACTTCAATCGAGCCGCGAACATTCCAATAGTTTCTTTTTCATTAATTCTGCTAGAAAAAAACTCCTCCCACAATCCGGCAACACGGGCTAAAGACGGAGGTTCAAAATTCAATTTCAATGACGTCCATACAGCATATGGATCGTCTAAATCATCTATTAGTTGTTTTAACTCATCCTCTATGTTGAGGTAAATAATCGCCACTGCTTGGCCCCTCCGTTTCTTTATTTCTGCCGAAATACCTTCTTCTAATTTTGTTTGGGTTAATTCCCATAAATCTCTTTCTATCAGTACCATTTTCATATTTTTCGACCATGTTGCCCAATTGCAGGAGTTAAGTTTCTTAATGTTTCGATAGTCCCTTTCCATTATTCTGAAAACTTTTGCAAATTTGTCTCCAACCAAAATGACATTCGACCGAGCTCTGCTACCACCTTGTTGGCATAAATTAAAGTTAAGTTTAAAATCCAGAAGTTAAGATATTTAAACTAAGCCAACATTAACTGGCCGTGTAATGTCAAGTTGGAGACAAGCAAAAAACGTGTTTCAGAAAAATACATTTATTAAATATGACTAGAATAACATCCCCATAAAATACACCCCCAAAATATCATAACAAAAGTGGTTCCAGAATATAAAGAAAAATGTCACCAAGATGTCGATGCAGTCACTTGCCACTCCGAAGGATCAGGTAGAAAACGCACAAAAGGTCCGCCGAATCACACTTCAGGAATGTCCGGACTGAACAGGCAACATTACACAATACGTAGATCGGTAAACATCACAGGTAGACACGTGGAACTCACATCCCCGACATTTTAATTGGCCGGACACAACACAACAGGTTCTTCACCTGGACTCACTAATTCCAGGACTTGGAAGATTAAACATCACATACCACAAAAACCCCCGCTAGCATCGCGGGGAAAACCCCCACCACACGTGAGCCGGACTAGGCTTCACGATCAGAACCAACCACTGGGGATCGTTGAAAGAAGAAAAACGAGAGCGAGATCGCTGCCACTCGCCACAATATATATGTTTTATCAACCAATGAGATTCCATGCCTCGATGACGTCACCTACACTAACTTCTACTTCGACCATCACTCATTTGCATATTCCACTACCGCGAATATTCGTACTCCTCTCCATAGCACGTGCGGTCAACAAGTGGAATTAATTCGAGTCGATCAGGTGACAACTCAACTTTTCTGAATCGACACATCGAGACATGCAATCTCCGATGGTTTCAGTAAACAGTCGCCATTAATTATGGCGTGGGGGAATCGTCGATTGAAGTGTTAGCACCAACTAGTTGACAGGTTCTACTTTTACCAGACTGGGCTTAAAGTAGGTACACTTAACTTTAAATTATTTTCTTTAAATTATCGGCTGTGGACCGAGAATAAAAACTAAATAAAATAAAATAATATTTTATGCTAACAGTAATGATAAAAGGCAAAAATGTCACTGTGTCTGTAGACAGGCTAAAACCAGCATTTCTGTCTGCTGACAAGGACAATGTTAACCAACCAGGAGAAGAAATGCGTAAAAAAGATGAAGAAACTTCATATAGGACAAAATATGGACGAACAGTTCACTTCCCAAAGAATTATGGACATGTCATTCGTGGTTAATGCGTGACTTTCGGCAACGCATTTATTATCATCATTACTGGGAAGGGGGTACTGAAGTGCCCTTCTCAGTTAAAATTATTACCACGTAATGATAATTCTCTAGTATTATATTTTCATCCATATTTTTAATGTCTTTTAATTCTTAAATTTAATTATTTTATTTCTATTTAACACAAACTGCCGAATGGCAACACGTAATTAATAAAAAGTGAAAAAAGACGCACGAGATCGTGTTCCACGAATTTTGATCTTGAGAAAATAAAAATGACGACTTCTTGAAGTATATGTGATGTAAATAAAGTTTTGTCCATTTTTATAAAATAATGGAGTCAAATTCTTATACAAAATTAGGGTGTTGTTATAAACCTTCACAACACTCTCACTAGTATGTTGTGGCCATCACGAAACTTTCTTCTATATTTTTCCTTTTTCTGATCCCTCCCCATGCTTGACGAGGAAGCAATATTCCTAACAAAAACAAAATTACACATGCAAACACTTGACGACCATCCCAATGTCTGAATTATTGCAAAAGCAAAGCAAAGAGCGAAAATTGAAAGTTATTTTAAAAGCCTTGCTTGAATTAATTACAAATATTTTATTTGTTAATAAACATAAGATGGCAACAGTTAAAATTTTTAAATCATTGAGATATTATTTCGGATCATTTCCATACAATTAAAATCACGGGAAATACGCAGACGACAATCTATTACGATTTATCTTTCTTATTGTTGCATTAATAAAACTATTTTTATTCGCAAAAAAAAAAAAAAAAAAAAAAAAATCAACACCTCTTGGAGCGATCGGCGTCAAAATTGAACCAGAGCCTGTTTACATATGGATTCACATATATTCCAAATTTCAACCAGAACGTAGCATTACTTCTTGAGATAGGGCACTCAAAATGGAAAAAAAGAACGGGTGATTGCGCTACCCCCTTTTTAGCTGTTGACACAAAAATAAAATCAGTTCTTATACCCACTAAGGGCTACTTGCTGATAAATTTTTCTTTCATTCCGTTCATTATTTCTTGAGATACAGCAATCACAATTGACGACAAAAAACGTTCTATAGCTCAACCCCCGTTTGAGTTATTGACACCAAAATTGAATCAGCACCTGTTCCTGTTGATACCAACATATGGACCAAATTTTGTTTGATTCCGCCAGTTACTTCCTGAGGAATAGCAAGCACGCGAAACTCGAAAAACGTCCCATTGCTCTACCCCCCTTGGAGGAATTCGCGCCAAAAACTAATGGGCACAAGTTCACATAGGGGCACATATGTGTACAAAATTTCGTTCGATTTCATGCGGTAGTTTTTGTTGTAGAGCGGCCACAAAAAACTGGTCACACACAGACGTGACACACATACATACACACACACACATACACACATACACACATACACACACACACACAGACAGACAGACATTTTCCAAAAATGGTCGAAATGGACTCAGCACACCTCAAAACGTACGAATCCGTCAAAATTCGAAATTCGAAAATTTGCACGAATCCAATACTTTCTTCTATATATAGATATAGAAGAAAGTAAAAATGGTCTGCAAATTGTTTTTCTTTTATTATTATTATTTAAAATAATTTTCTTGAGAAATGAAAAATTTTGTTCTTAAAACAGAAGGATAAGATTATATCCTCACTGCCTTGGACGCAAATGTGATAAAAACTTTTCAATGAATTGTAGTTTCATGAAGATTTATTATTTTTTAATTGTCTTCATGCGACAAATTAAAAAAGTTACTTATTATTTTTGGGCATAGCCGCCATATTTGGTCATTCCCAAGATGGAAGTACACAAGACTTTTTAAGTGCCTAAGTTCCCGAAAACGGCATTGGATGTTAATTGCAGTGCAAACTATTGAAAACAACACAAATTGTGCCTTTTTTTCCCCGGATAATTTGTAATTATTTTCTGGAAAAATGCAAAATTTAATCTTAACATTTTTTTGTTTTAATTGATTTAGACTCATGTGCTAAATACTGACTATTTTGCTTTTATTGTAGTTTTTTAAGGATTATTAATTATTTATTACTACTTTTATACTACAAATCCAAAAATCTACTTATTATTTTTAATTTTTCACTTTGTCGCCATATTTGATAGTTTGCACAATGGAAGTAGACTTAAACTTCCAGAAACAGAATTGGATGTTTATATCAATGTGAACTATTGAAAATAACATTAAAATGTGCAAAAAGTTATGAATTTTTGAAAATTAACTATTACTTTCTGGAAAAGAAAATTTGAAATTTTAATGTAAGCGTCCTTTAATATGTGGAAAAAAAAAAAAAAAGATTATTGGCATTGGCCTATGATCGGCGGATGTTGATTTTTGTTACTATGCATTACATGGTATGCCGATCGATGCAACAAGTTAATCATATTTATACTGAAATTTAGCTTTGCATTTTGCTCAATATGTTTTGTGTAACCTACTAATAAGAAAATAAAAAGAAGTATTGTAAACCAAAAGCGGATGCTAAAAGGTTGCTGCAGGACTACAGCAAAACGCTGTAATATTACGCGTGACATCAAAGAAACGCTAAAATAAGTTGAAAGTACTCTGTTTTCAACAAATAGTTAACAAATTAAAATAATTTTGAACAAAATGTTTAAAAAAAACTTAAAATTTTGACAGAGAAAACAAAGGGAAAAAAATTCCAAGGTTTTTTTTTTATTTAAATCTAAGGGAAGAAGGTTTAGTTCGTCTGCATTGCTACTTTAAACAATTTTAATTATTTTGAAAATATTACTATTTAAATTTAAATTTTGAATAAAGCGAGTAACCTGGAATTTTCTAAAAAAACAACCTGGAAAACCTGGAAAAGTCAGGGAACTTTTTTTAACCAAAAGTGTATGAACCCTGAATTTTATCTGTTTGCATTGCAACATCCAGGTAAAACCAAAACTCATTCGTGTAAAATAAATTAAAGGTGTCGAATCTTAAAACCGCATATAATCAAAACCGTGTAAGTTGAGCCCGCGTAAAACGAAGATCTACTGTACACTGGTCTCAAAAAGTTAAGGTACGACATGTTTTTTGAAGCTTACCATAAAAAAATGGCAGTAACCATAATGCATAGTTTACATGAATTCTTGTTATAGCCATTTCGCGTAGGTCGAATCTCGTTGTAGTGGGAGTCGACTGTATTTGCCTTGCAAAAAAATAAGATTTTCCTCACTTATTTTTCATAACTTGATCTCTTGTCCCTGGCTTATGGATTTGTTTCAATTATAATTGTTTTTTTAATTTTTTTATCTAACCATCTTATCAATTCCTAGTCAGCTTTATTAATTGTTCCGCAGGTGCTTCTGTATAAGGAGGCAGACCTGAATAAAATTTTAAGATGCTCATTTTTGTTTTGGTACGAGTTGACTTTGGATAATGTTATTGTCTAGGACTGTTAGAACATTTGTTATAAAACTATGTACTAGGGGTCGGCAAGTAATTTTAGCTGGGTTCAGATACTTGAAAATTGTTGTCAAAATTTTTATTGAGGCCCAGAAAAAACCTTCATTCTACATTAATCATTAAAAACTTTAATTTGTCATGTAATTACTTCAAAAAAACTAGAAAAAAATGAAAGTGGTGCTTAAAGATATTGTCCTACATAAAAATATTATTAAATAATTTATTTCTGTAATTTAAACTTCCGAAATGATTTTGCCAGTCCAGCTTTTGACCTTTTGCAGTCTGGACTTGGAATGCAGTTCGCCACTTGCAGACCGCTGCTATAAACAGTGAAACAGTCGAACTTCAATTAGCCGAAAGCTTCGACAAGCCAAAGTGTATCTTTATTCCTGTGTAAAAGAATGGGGAATGAATGTTAAAGATTTTGAATAAGCCAAATTTCGTTAAGTCTAAATATTCGATAAGCCTAATTTTATTTCATGACCATTGTTAGATTTTCTTTGCTAGTGTTAATCCATAGTCAGTCCACCCCCCCCCCCCCCCCCAATATAGCATGAACAAAAAGAAAGGCTTCTGGATGAAGTGAATCTGTTAATTCTCCAACATAAATTTTCAAATTTAGTGGAGCTTTTTTACAAAAGAAAACAAAAATTTAATCTAACACAGATTTTATGGATTTAGTTGAAGTTGATGATGGAACTTAAGCCACATCACACCCGAGGGTCCCCTGTTCCTATCACAGTAGTGACTTGCCCAGATTAGGGAACCTCAGGAAGAACTTAAGTCACACAGTATCCAAGTGATGAAGATATCTTATGATGCATAAGTGAAAATTGCAGAAATGTTTCTGGTGTTGAAGAGAACTAAAAACTTGAGCCTGTAATATTACCATTGGTTCAAGATGTTAGAAAAGCAGCAGATGTATTGCATGTTTTCATATAATACTGTCCCAGTGTTCCAGACTCCTAGTTGGCAGTTTTTTTAAAAATAAAATGTTCTTTTTTTTAAGTAAATAAAAACTAGTAGATTTCAGCATAAAAATCTAATTTGTTTTCCAACCTATATAAACTCTTGAGTTTTTATAGTAACTAAATTACACATTAATTATGTCAAGTAGTTATGTAATGTCCTTGATACATTATTCTATATTTTTGCTTATATTATGAATTTAATTAGTTTCAGTGGAAATGTTTTATTTTATTCTATAGTTTTGTTTTCAATGATCTGAATTTTCAATACCTTGGAATTTTTTTTTCACTTTCCCTACAACTTCAACTTATTGAAGTTTCACCATGTATATATATTTTTTTCTGTTAAGGTACAGAATTGTAAAAATTGTGTTTCCATTTGCAATATGTTTTTCCATTTTCATGTCTTGTCTTAAAAATCAAATTCAAAAGTTTTTTCCCTTTTTAGGAAACCTGATGATTCAAAGCAACACAAGTGAGTATGAAACAAACAATTTTTTAATGTAAATTTTCTACCCATAGTATTATAACAAGACTATGTACATCAGGCAGCCTCTGTAATTCTTATGTGCTTTTTATAGGCCAGCTCCACTTATTTTGGATTCAGAAGGAAGAACTCTGGACATGACTGGGAAAGAAGTGCACTTGACTCATCACATGCCAACTTTAAAAGTAATTATCTTATTTGTAATTGAAGATTCAAAAGAAGTTGAAGCGAGTTGCACCCACAGTTTTTAGTCATTTCAAGGAAGCTTATATTGTTACTTAAAGAACTTTGTATGTAAAATCATTGTATGTACTTTCAGGGTTGTCATCTAGTCATTTTTAGGACTTTTTACTTTTTTAAAACCAGGGTTTTAGCTCAGTCCAAACTTTATGGAAAAAAAAAAAAAAAAAAAAAAAAAAAAAATGCTGTAGCAAAATGTTGAAAATAAATGATTATTCACATATTTTTTAAAATGCTTCAATGATCTTCAGTTGAAATCTAAATTCAAAAATCAAGCATGACATCTTTTAAGAAATAATTACAGCATTTTTTATTTTTATTTTTAAAATTTGGATAAAAATATTATATATATATATATATATATATATATATATATATATATATATATATACACAATTGAAGTAAAAAACATAAATTTGATTTTCCAAATGGTGCAAGTCTCCTCCCTCAATAATGCAGTTATTGGTGGACGTTATGCCCCTTTCTTGGATGGATTTTTAAAAGGGGTATTTATTATTTATAACAGTTGAACCTGTTAACCTAGAACCTGCTTATCTCAAAAACCTCTCGATGTTAAAATTTTTCAATTTCCTCTCTTTTTTACATTTCCTCTCAGTTTAATGGTTCTCAGTTAAATTATTGTCTTCGTCTAACACATTGTTTTCTGCTTCCTCATCAACATTTTCATTCTTGTCTATACCGTGTGAAATTTTCAAGACTGCATGCAGTACTTTATAAGCACTAATTTAAAAATTGGAATATTCCTTTTCCTTTCGTAGGATACTTCTCTCTGATTTTTTACGCTGTTATTGATTTCCAAAGCACAGACAATGTTGGCAATGCATATAGCATCCAGCACTGAAAATTATTTCTAAAATCAAGCAAATCTGAGCAAAAATTTGCTTCAATTTGAAAATGGTTTGAAAAATGGTGGCATTTTGAAATTTTTAGCTTGTTATGAAGATCTCCTAAATACTCTACCTCTGAATCAATAACATAACTCTTTCTTTCCAAAACTTAAATTATTCTGTAAAAGGGAGTTAAAATGTTTACTTTTACAATTAATATTGTTTGTGAATATATGCTCCTTTCCCCATTTTGTGAGAAGTAGAAGCTTATTCAGAAACTTATATATTTTTAAACAAGTTTCCTTTTAAATGCATATGTTGCCAAAGAAGAAAATATAATAAATAAAATATTTATAATAGTAATAAGATATGTAGTAAAGGAAAAATTTATATATAGCCATTAAAGTTTTCATTTATGCAAATGTGTCACTTAAAAAAAAAAAATCTTCTCCTATGGATTTTTAGCATAAATACTACTAAGTGTTCCTTTAATGCAGTGATAGACAACCTAAATTTACTGCCAATTTACTTTCCAAGTTAGGTGGACACTAAGAATGACTTGAAGGATAGAAGGATGATCCTCCTTTCGCTATTTCACTGGGAAAATACCTCTCAAAACAATGTTTTCCTCTTTTCAGGGTTCGTATGGGTCTTGGAAATCCTAGAAAGTCACAGGAAAAAAAATAATAAATGAGTTACAGACCTGGAAAAGTTATGGAAAATGAGTATTTTCGTTAAAAGTTATGGAAATTTTTTTAAAGTCATAGAAAAATGTCCTGGACAAAGAGAAAGTAACAGTAGCTTAAAGATCATTATAAATCTTGAATTGTTTAACAGCATTGCATATAAAAGCTGTTAAAACTTGAAAATGGAATGACCCCAAGAACAAATCTGAATTTTGAAATCCCAGTGCGCTACACAACGTAACTGACAACCCACCGAATCCTGAATTAAACACTAATTTAACTATATGTGAAATTCGTCTTTAAAACTAAACCTACTCAGTTAAGTTAGGTAGTAGTTTATAGGAGGCCCCTACTTCAAAAGGTTATTAAAAATTAAGAGATCGTATATAATTAGTTAGGTATTTAAAATAATTCATCATATAGTAATTTAAATCAGTGTTTATTTTATAATTTGGTGTTTAATTTAGTTGATTTTTGTACTGGAATTGTAAAATAAATTTCATTTCTATGTTTGAGTAGGAAATAGAATGTAAGTGTAATCAGTTTTTTTTTTTGCTTTTTAGTTCCTGGGACTTTTTTAAAGGCGTTTTTTTTTTATTTAAAAGTAATTTATTTTTTGCTTTTTAGTGGTGTAAATAACACGGCCAGCATCTCGGAAACTTCCGACGACTGTGAAGTAAGGGTTTTTCAAATGCGTAACTATGTACAAAAAAAATTGTCTTCATCATTTGTTCAACTTTATGAAAGTTTGCTTTCCGAAAACAAATGCACGGGTCACTAAAAAAAAAAAAAAAATCGCTCTAAGTTTAAATTTGTAAAATTGTAAAAATTTTAGAATTGTAATATTGAAAATTGTAATTTATGTTTCGGAATACGTGTCATGTAACTCGTGATAAAAGTCGCATGTTTCTTCACATGGCCCCACTATAGATGAAGATTAAAAATTCCACTAGAATGAATTTTGTTTGCTTCAGAGAATCCTTAATTCAGAATTTTCATTATCATTACTCTTAATAATATATATTTTGAGTACTTTCTTTAACTATAGGTAAAGAACGTATAAACTTTTGTTTTATGGCCTTTGTTTATTAATGAGTTTTATATTTAATCATTTGTGAGGGATGCATGACATTTATTGTTTTACCCTTAACTTTTCCCTAAAGAACAAATAGAGTAAATCAAAGATTTGAACCTAAGTTAGATCACCCCTAAACAAAACCACCACTAAACAAAAAAAAGCATAAAAACCGGTTCACTAAGTGAGACGATATACAAAGTTAATAAAGTTACAAATCGATTTAAATATGAGTATGATATTTGAAGAGTTCCCTCAGTTTCATCAAACCTGAACTTGATTAACATTAGACCGCCAAGGAACTATGCTGTTTCAAACAAGAAAAGACTTTTCCTTATCGGTACAAGCAGGGGCGTGCGCAGAAATTTTGGAGCCCATCACAAATGACATTTACGGGCCCCTCTCCATATTGTTTACCCCTATATTTCACCGTTAGTTACAAAAATATTGGCACTCTCCAGGCTCGGACCAACAGGTGTTCCTCCCCCTCCTTGTGCACGCCCCTGATTACAGGTGTCTTCGAGTATTTTTGGAGCATTGTACAAAGGAAAAACAAATTGGACGAGTTCATAACCTCCTCCTTTTTTTGAAGCCTGCTAATTAATATCACCCGAATTTCAAATTGAGCCGTTGGTATCGTGAAATAGTAAATCCAGAATATTGGTCAAACTTCAGAAATCATACACAGTTATAATGTATATTATTAAAGAATATAAATTAAATCGTGGGGGAGGGGTGTTCTGTATTCAATTCCTCCTCAATTGAACACTTAATATATTTAAAAATTGGAATATTAAATAAAGAACTTTATATTTTAGTGCCTAAATCAAGTTATTTATTAGTAAATAAAATATTAAGGTAATTGATTCAACTATTAAAGTAGCAAAATATATTTAATTTACTGCCTTGCTACCCAGTAATAAATACATTAGTAACACCTGTAATAAAAAATTACCATACGGCGCAGCATTGAGAAAATTAATCATCCATGTGCCGCGAGAATTAAATATCGTTCAAGAGAAAGCCAAAACCTTAGGTGTAAAAATACACCGATCACAGCAACACCACGTGACCGTGACGTATGAAATTTAAAGTTTCTTGAATTTCTCCGAGACCCCTTATCAGATCCAGACCAAATTACAATGGGACCATCTGGGAAGTGTACCCTTCTAAACAAAAAAAAAAAAAAAAACGGTCCAGTAGTGTTGGAATAATTCGAAAACACACATAAAAAGCCGCAATACGAAATCATAACCTCCTTTTTTGAAGTTGGTTAAAAATATTTGGATATATATCAAAGTATCGGATATTTTGGAAAATATGATGATGTTTTCAACCGTGATTAGGGGCCTCCACTCCTTCGTTGCCCGGGGCCTCCATACTTCCAAATCCGGCCCTGCATGTTTTATCAGTAAATCTTTAGTATTTTTTGTGGACATTTTTCATGAAAATTGGCAAAAAGAAGTTTTTAATGAAATTTACGATTTGACCTTTTGAGCAATTACAAAAATTTTTTGAAAAGAAGTATTCAAATGACTTTTGATTAAGAAATTGAGCCCAGATATTTTCCAGAAAATGATATTTACTAAAGGTAATCTGACAAAAAACATGGTCCAGAATGTTGTCATGATAGGCTGAAAACGGGATCGAGATTGACCGATCGATTGCAATCGACGGGTTGCCTACATAGGTGGGTTTACGGGGTGCCAGGGCGTGCGACGCACCCCCAACATTTTCGGTGGGGTTTGGAAGACAAATATTAGAACTAAATTTATTTTGTCTGGATATATAATTTGGAATTTTTATTTTTTCACAGTTACAATGCAACATGATGTGCTTGAAAGCATATCACCCCCCCCCCCCCCGCCAAAAAAAAGAAAGTTAAATAAAACAAAAATATGCAGTTTGGTGTCACCAGTGCGAGAGAAGTATGACTTTTGCTGCTAAAGAGTATTTTTAACCATTTGAAAAAAAAAAGATAATACAGTAGACCATCGTTTTATGCGGGGTAACGTTCCACGGAAATATAGCATAAATCGAATCCGCAAAAATTGAAACCCAATACTAGTGTTAAAATAAAGGTTTGGTTCCGCAGATAACAAAATCCTTCATTCTAGTGATGACTAAAAGTTTAATGTGTACTTATATCATCTTTTATGCACAACATGCATAAAGAAAACATAAATTAATTTCGTGTCCTGTTTGTAGCTGGCTATGATAGTCTTTTGGCAGTCATTAAGAATTTTTCTCTGTAATTCTTTGCAGAACATAACGCATCCATGATCACTTTGCATCATTTCTATGATATAATCTTCCTTCACTAGCAAATCAGAAAGATCATTTCTATTGTCTAGGAATGGCTCAAAGTTTTCGATGTGAACGTTTTTGGTTGTGCTTCACCGAAGTCGGTATACTTGTTGGTTTTGTCCTCCTTTGTCACTACTAAAAACTCTTCTTCCAGTGAGTTCTGAACTGTGTGAGGTTAATAACTTTACTTCAGGAAAGAGCTTTGGAACCAATCGCTTAAAATGTCTCCAGTAACCCAAGCTTGATTATTAGCATGCCAAAATACAGTTGATTACGCGTAATCTGCAATCTTTAGGAGTTTGGATTTTGAAAGAGGGGAAAATTTTATCTGTTTGCATTGCCGCGCATCCGCATAAAACCAAAACTCATCCGCGTGAAATAAAATAATGATGTCTAATCTTAAACTGCCTATAATCGAAACAGCGTAAAATAAACCCGTGTAAAAAGAGAGTCTACTGTAAATAGTTACACACATTAAAAAAAAAACATTTCTTAAATTATTTATTATTCAGTTTTGTATAGTAGAATAATTGTATACTCTGACATTGAGTATTTATTGGTAAATTATTACGATTTCTTTTACTACTTTGAAACATCTACGGTTAATAAACTAAAAAAAAAAAAGGACCATTTTAATGTACTTCAAAAACTGTTAAACTGTTTCAAATTCTTCGAAATCATTCCACTAAACTGTTATAAAATCTTCTCTGAAATCAACTAAAAACCAGCGTTCATAAGGATCATTTTCAAAATGTTCATTAGGAGGGCTCCTATTTACATGCGGCGCCACCAGAGAGAGGAGGGCACAGGGCCGGTGCCCTAATCCCCCCCCCTTAGAATGCTGAGTTGAATGTTTTTTAAAAATATTTTTGATTATTAAAGCGAAGAAATAACGTATTTTGGAAAAATAAAGTGATTTTAACAAAATTTTTTCCTTTTTTTTTCTACTTCATCTGAAAGTAAGAAAATCGTTAAAATATTACGCCTACGAAACCACCTCCCTCCGCTCAAATCATTACAAAGCATCTCAAAATTCATTTCCAGGGCTTCATTTTCGCAAAATTTCCTGGGGAAAGCCCCCAAACACCTATTAGCATAGAAAATGACTTAAAATGGCATTTTTGGAGCTTCAACGTCTAAAAAATACTCGACCCTTAACTTTACCAAACATGATCCAGTCGTGATTTTAAGACTTCAATTTCAAAAAATATTCGGACAATTGCTCCTGAAATGCTTTCTTTTAATATCCTCAAAAATTGTATTTTAAAAACTAAACTAATAAAAAATTTAAGTGAGATAGACTCTGAACCTCTCCCCTTTAACATCAAAGAATGATTTTTAGATTTCATTTTTGAAAACTTTTCTAGGGGAAAGCTCAAGAACCCTCCTTTCCGCAACATCCTCAAAATTTGTCTACAAGCGTGCTTTTGGAACTTCAATTCTGGAAAACTGAAGAGGGAGGAGGAATCCATTTTGATCTATATTTCAAAATATCGATCTGGACAGACCCATAGATCCATCCTCTATCCTAACTCCCAAAGATTTGGCCTATACCCTATAATCAGATTTTTTTAGGCTTAAAAGTTATAAAAATTTCCGCTGAGGCCCTGCACCTTTCTTCCCCCTATCATCACAAAAGACCTTCTAACATTGGTTTTATAGATACAGTTTCAAAAAATTTCCGGGTGAGAACGCCCGTCCCCCCATCAGATGAGGGGGAAAACATTTTAAGTGTTCCCCCCCTAAAATTATTTTTTAGATGCGCCGCTGGTTTGTTCTGGGACCCACCCCCCCGTACTTTGGCACCCTCAGAATTCACAGCGTAAATCAGCCTATGGTTACCTACCGCTGTTTTAGTGTTATAATATAAATTATGTATAAAACAATTGTTATGTAGTTTGAATAATATTTCTCAATGTTAAAAAAAAAAATATTTTCTAGGCCAATATTAGAGCTCAAAAAAGAGCTCAGTTTAAAATGAGTCAAGAAAAAGTGATGGAGGAGCTATTTGAACAGAAATTTTATGATCCTCGTGTAAGGTAAGTAATTATATTTCATTCTCTGTACGTTAAAATTATTTATGTGATTGATGTCTTTGCTGGTCACATGTCAGTTTCCATCATTGAAGCCCCCCAGTATTTACCTCTTAGCAGTAGTAGTAATAGTTCTTTATGAATTGGGCCAAACTGCACCATTGGTCAAATTAGTGTTAAAAGAAAATATTTAAGCTTACTTATGTGCAAATTTATGTAATATTGCAAAATTAAAATGTATAGATTAAAATGTTGATTAACTAATTGAATTTTACTTGAATGTAGTTATTTGTATATTTTCATTGTTTCTGAAAATTGTTTTATCTTCAAGTGAAATACTTTGCTGCCTAATCTTTAGTTCCACAATTGATTATTGAGAAGGCGAATGTAATCTATAAAGTATAACTTTTTTTCTATGTAAGCATTCTTCATATATGTTTTTGATTATGAATGTCATTAGAAGCTTATGTAAATCTGCCCCAAAATGTAATTCAGTGCTTCAAAATCAGTATTATTTGTGCTTTAAAGCTGTTCCTAAATTCTACTTGTACCATTGTGTTAGAAATTCCATATTTCTTGTTATGGTGCACATTTTTTCATGCAGAAAGTTGTAATTTACTAGTTAAAATCTAAATCGGTGTATTCGCCATGTTTGGTCATTCCCAAGATGAAAGTAGACTAAGATTAAACTAAGTGCCTAAGTTTTCAAAAACAGAATTGGAAGTTTATTATTGCTATGAAAACTATTGAAAATACCGCAAAATGTGCCGGAGTTTCTTTTTCTTGTTTTGGATAAATCTTATTTTCTTGAAATATCCAAATTTTATCTTCAGAATATTATTTGATCTTCATTGCTTTGGACGCTAATGTGCTGAAAAATCTATTTCATCTGAATTGCAGTTTTTTGAGGATTTTTAATTATATTTACAATTACTTTTATGCATCAAATTCAAAAATCTATTATCTTAAATTTTTCGCGTGATCGCGAAGTTTGGTCATTCTCTAGATCAAAGTAGACAAGACTATTAATTCCTAAATTTCCATAAACAGAATTTTAGATGCTTATCTCAAAGCAAACTATTAAACATAACATAAAAGTGTCATAAATCATGTTTTTTTCGTTTCTTTTAACTAATTAGTTTCTTGAAAAGTGAAATTTTATCTGCACAATTGCATTTGATCCTCATTGATTTGGAGGCTTTGTTATGAACTTAAAGAAACAATTTTGATTACTAAAATGCAGTTTCCTGCCGGCTTCTCATCTATTTTGAAATAATTCAAGTTTAACTTAAATTTTCCAAAATGCATGTTTTTGTAAACAAGTGCAATGTTCTATTTATTTTTTTTTTAATGAAAGTAGTAAAAACTAACCATCCCCCCCTCATTTTTTGTACTTTAAAACTTGGTGACAGTGGTAGCCACTAAGTTTTTTAGGTCTGGTTTATTTTGCTTTAATGACCAAATATTTCCAAAACAAATATATATTTTACTGGATGTCCTTGAAAGTCATGGGAAATCGTGGACTTCAACTATGATGGAATTTGGTCCTGAAAAGTCAGGATTTTCAGAAAACAATGCTCAAAAAATCGAAGATTTTTCTGAAAAAAAAAAAAAAAACAGTATACAGGAATGAAAATCATCCGCGATTTTCCGCTTTTTGTATTTTTTTCATTTCCCGGACGCAGAGCATTTTCCAGCGATCAATCGCGTTCTTCCCGTCAAGATTTTTGCTGATTCACGTGTTCTTTCTAAGGTAGAAAGAAGGAAGGAGCTTCGTTTTGTGAGTGGGGAGGGAAAAAGGCTCGAGAATGACATAGAAAGCGTCGGCGTTTATGCATTTCGAAATCCGATTGCATCCACTTCCATAACACTCGCTCATTTTTGTCTACTATGCCATTCTATCACTTAAACCTTTAAAACTTTTTGTGGACTATTATTTTCAACCCTTCTTGTATGTATTTTGTTTTTTGTTGAAGACTTGTACGCTCATTGTTTTGCCACGCCCATTTCACAGTCACTTTCTAGCGATCGCGCAAATACCCCCTCACCTCCCTTCTGCTCCGACCTTCCCATCAGGATTCTTGCTGAGGCATACATTCTTTCTTGAGTAGAAAGAAGCAAGGAACTTTTTGCTGTGTTGGTGAAGAGGGTGAAATAAGAATGGAGGGAGAAATGCTGAGAGTGATGGTGGGTGCAATCGTTAGATGTATCTTTTGAAATCCGATTGCATCCGCTTCTGTTACACTCTCTCATTTTTATCTGCTATGCCATTCTACTGTTTAGACATTAATACCTTTTTGTTGACTAATATTTTCAACCCTTCTTATACTTTATTTATTTTTTATGAAGACTTCGTGTGCCCATTCAAATATGTTTATTCTATTACATCCGAGTTAATTTAAGCCAACATTGAGTTAATTTAAGCCAACATCGTGGTTCAAATCTAGTTTTAATGCTTATCAGGCTTACCAAGGATCTTAATACATTCAAATTTATTTTAATTATAATGTGCTATTTTATTATAACAGACATGTAAATAATAGCAAATTAAAGATGCTTATCTTCTCAAATCATGACATAGTGTTTAAAACTTTTTTATCAATTTAAAAATAATCATTTTTATGCTAGTGCTTAAAATGACCATCAAAGCTCAAAAAGTTTTAGATTGGGTTTAGTTTTTTAACGATTTTTATAGAATATACCCAGCTGCTCCACAAAAAGGTTAGCTACACTGATAATGTCATTTTGTAATCATGGTGTCCAATGATTCAGCTTGTATTAAGTGTTTAATTATATGGAAGTTTTATAGCATTATATGTCACATTATAAAGTTTTAATTTCACCTGATTTGTGGGCTATGGGAAAATGAAAGTGGTAAATGGAATTGATATATCTGTTAAGATCTTAAATAAATGCAAGCTTATTTTATTCATTTGTTAGCATTTCTACTAGTGAAGAAAAACAAAAAACATTTATCTATTAATATTTGAAAGACAGTACAGTATTGATATAATTTCACTTAATGTAAAAAATATGTATATATTCAAATTTTAAGTCTCGCAATTTTTCCTCTTTTTCATCCCTGAGTATACATTTAAATTTTTAACTCACATACATTTAAATTTTTACCTGAACACTTTTTTCCAGAAAAGAAAAGGAAATTCACTATCATTTCTTTTTCGCAAAAATAAAGAAAATTCACATAAAATAATTTGTTTTTTCACAAAACGGGGACTTAAAAAATTAAACCTGGATTGACCCCTGATATTACTGTAGGACATGCTGACATGTGACTTTGATTTCAGCATAGCACATGGAAAGATAATGCGCATGTTTTAACAACTTATAAAACTTTTAAGTTTGGCTTTTACTGCATCGTCAAGTGGTAACATAATAAGAGCAGAAGTTTTATTCACGAATTTCATTCTGGAGCACAGCTTGCCTATCGCAGTATCGGATCATGCAAAACCTTTCATTAAAAATATGTTCCCATTCTTAGAGGTAGAAAAGAAAGTATGGTTGTGCTAGGACGGAAACAACTGCTATCCTAAACTGCTTAGCAGGGAACACTGCTCAAGAGCAGTGGTGTATCCAGGGGGGGGGGGGGGGCCTGCACACCCTCAGAAATGACTTAGTGTAAATATATGATTGGAGAAAAAATGCATTGTGTGTTGAAAACAAGCATTTTACTCAAGTAAAAAAAATGGAACAAGAAAAATATGCATATATGGATGCCACATTTGCCAAATCGATTAACTTACTTTTAAAAAAAAAACATCATTTCTGCTTTAATAGTGGTTAATCAATGCTTAGCATGTGAATTTATATTAAAGTTTTGGTTCAATACATTTTTGACCATGTCATGACAGAAAATGTAACACGAGGGCCTATTCACCCCTATTGGATAACTATCTTCGTCATCAGTTTTCTTGACTATTTTATGGAGTTGATCGATTTGGCAAGTGAGGCATCCATACATTGCTCTTGTGCAATATATAACACAATAATGATATTTTGAAGGGAAAATTGATAAAGTAAAATGGCAGGGGAAGGGGAGTGGGGACGAAATGAAGGACGCTGTAAGGTGTAGTGCTTTATTGCAATGATTCTTTTTTTTTCCCTAGTGTGCGAAAATATTTCTCTTTGCAACCTTCAAAATATTTGCTTCCCTTGTATCAATGAAGTAGACGCAAATTCTGAGAATATACCTGTTTAGAATCTAACAAAAAGCACTTCCCCTTTGTCTAGTTCCCTCCATATTTCTTGGAATTTTGTCCTTGCCTGAGCTTCCTGGGGAAGAGGAGAATCGATTTTGCATTAAAATTTTTTGCTTGTTTTAAATTCAAATGCATTCAAAATTATTAATTGTCATTAATAACAGTTAAATAAAATTTTCGTCTCTAAAATCTATTTTGCTCATTTTTAAGATCTCCATATCAATTTGTCAAATTTCCTTAGCACCCCCCCCCCCAAATAACTTCATGGCAATGCCTGGACCCCCTCCGAAATGAAATCCTGGCTACACCACTGCTCAAGAGCAGATTTACAACATAGTAAATAAGTATTTGAATTTCTTTTCTTGAATGAGAGTGGGAACCTTGGAGTAGTCCTGTACAAAATTCAATGCAAAAATTTAACTGCGCAAAATGCTGTAACTTCATTGTAACATATGTTTTGCTTGTGAAAATGTTTTAAAATTCTAAACTTGATTACGTGAACGTTCTTAATTAGGATTCAAATTAGGCAATTTGTTAATAAAGACATTTGAAAGTAGAAGTCTTTTTCTTGAAATTTAATTTATTGCACATTCTAAGTATTGTTACTGTTGCTGCTGTTTTCAAAAGAAACCATTTATTTATGTTTTTTTTTTTTAATTATTATTTTGAACTTGTAAAACTATAAAGAATCTTCAGTGAGCAACTTATGTTTAGTGATTGATTATGGACAGTGAAGAATTAGATTAGCGATACAATCATTTTAAGAAAGATTTGGGTTCATCGACAAAAAATTTCGTCTATTTTTTTTACTTTTGAATAAGTATGCCTTAATATGCTATTTAGTACAAATTACAGTTTTATGCTCTTTTTCTTTTTGTAAAATTGGTTTTGTGTGTATTTTTAGACTTATTTATACCTATGTATTGCACTTATGTCTTGTAGTGTTATTACATGTTTTTAATCTAATAGTAGTATTGCATTTTGAAAAAAAATGTCATACTGGCCAGCCCTGTTATAAAAATTCCTGTATATCCTCTTTTTTTCGAAATGTTCCTATATTATTTCGAAAAATTCCTATATTGTCTGCAGAAAATTCCTATATTTTTGTTGGCAAATGTCACTTCTATCCCTGTAATTGTCTAGGCCTGATTACTGAAAAGGTGTAAGAAGCACTTATCAGGCAGTAATATTATAGATTCTTCTTTTAGTCTACTATAACCCATATTATTTTCTTAAAAGTAAGCTGTCTTGATACAAAGTATGTAGAGTCAAATTAGAAATATCATTTTCTTGATACTCTGCCTCTCTCCCCTATCAGAAATTTGCAATGAAATCGAGACTTATTTTATCCTTATTGGGTTCATTTCCTTTTGTCTTTTCTGAAAGCTCTTCTTCCAGTAATCTCTAAATTGTATGAGTTTTATAACTTTGCTTCTGGAAAGAGCTCTGGAACCAGTTGCAAAAAATGTCTCCAGTAGCCCAAGCCTGCTTATTTGCATACCTAAAGGGGATATCACACGAGAGAAATTACGGGACATCGCAACCGCAATAGGAACCGTCAACGCTATCTGGAACTGGTTTTTCGGAAGGGAAGTTGCCTACAGGGTTGCTGCCGGTTGCGCGGACGGTTGTTCGATTTGTTCACAACGGGGGCTACCATTTTTTAGTTTACATCCATGTGCTTGCGCTTGTTCATCGCTTTTTGTCAATTCTGCATTTGGTTATCATACTGCATCGCTTTAATTTGACACTTATGGATGAAATTAGTAATCAAATACTTAATTCAGCTCTTGCAGCTTTAATTGTATGTGGGTTTGTGAAAAGATGGCAAAAAAAAAGGAAAAAAAAAAGAAAATGATCAAGGCAATGATTTCAGAGCTAGAGCATCAATTATTATTTCATGCAGTCTCCAAAGCTCCTACTGTAAAATTCATATTTGAGTTTTAACATTAATTTGTAGAACTTATGGTGAAAATTTCAGAAAACTTTTATTACTATTAATTGAATGTTTGATTTAAAGTGATACTCTTGTTACATTTAAAGAAGACATACAGAATATATGACTTCTCTAGGCTTATTTTTTCCCATAACTACTAAATTAAATCTTAATTTTAGATAGGAATTATTAGTCACTTATTGACAGGTAAGAAGAAATTTTAATTCTAACAAATTATACCTAAATTCATAGCTAAAAACAAACATGAAAAATTAAAAAAAAAAAAAAAACGCCAGCAAACTCTGATCAATAGGCTTTTTATAATTATTTTTTTAAACTTCGAGTTCATAAATATATTGGAGATGTGCTAACACTTTAACCTACAGAAATTTAACGCCACTGGATACATATTGCACACAGGAAAATCTGTGGCCGAGTTTATTAAAATCGTTCCAGACATTTAAAAATAAAGTGACGCTTTAAAAAAATTTAATGAAACGATGATGCGCATTCATACAAGCTATACAAGCATTTATAATACAAATAAGCTTAATACTGAGCAAATTAACACTGCATTGAATATTAGTACGTCTCAATCAATATTTCAAATGTTAATAAAAATAACTTTATCATTTAATAATGCCAAACATAATTTTTGACATCTCAACAAAATATTACAATGTGCGTATCATTTTTAAAAAATTCTTTGTATTATCATATTCTTTAATTTTCAGAGGGATTATTTTTCATGACTGGAATAGAGTACATGTGTTACTACACAGTCAAAATATTAATAAATAGGTGGAGCTAAAAGTAGAGTAAATATTTCACCATTTCACTTTGCCTCACATTCTCCTACATTTTAAGTATTTTCAAATGGTACATACTGCATGTACCCATCAGTATGAATTAAAAAAGAAAAGTACAGCTTCAATGCTATGATTTTTTAAAAAAGGAATTTTCACGTAACTTTTTCAAGAATGGGGTGGTTTCCTCCAGTCAAAAGTAGTACTTTTATCACTGAAATTGATAAAATAAGCAAAAAAAAAAAAAAAAAATAACTTGGACCCAAAAATACTTTCATTTTCCCAACCGTTTTTTTTTAATTAATTTTTTTAAATGTCCGATTTTTCAAACAAGGCGTGGTCTTGATGACATCACAAATACACGTGAGTAAAGATGCGAATTAAATATTTTGATCTGTGAATGTCAACACGAATGGCATTTCATCATTCGTGACGTCACATGACAGAAATGTAAACAATGAAAGCGCAACAATTTTAGTAATTTTTTAAAAATATTAAACAAAAACAAATTATTTAAAAAATGGTCAGATCCTATGTTTTTAAGCATGCTCTTTCAGAAAAAAATACGTTTAAAATTTTGGAAACGACCCCATTGTAACATTTGTGCAAAACAATTTTCAAAAACCCAATGAAACGAAAAACACCAATATAAATTAAGAAATGCATAAAATTCGCACTGATGTTAACTAACATATAAGTAGCAATTTAAATTCAAAATCAGATGCAAAACCAAAGATTAAATGTCGCTCTTCCGTTTTTTAAAGTGTAACTAAAAATTTTTGAAACATAAAATAAATACAACAATAAAAGGAATCCCCACATTTCTGTCGCCACGATTGCAAATGTATTTTACAGTGACGCTGCCTGACGTCACGAAATCCCAGTGCCCTGATTGGTTCCTTCGTAACTTGCCCAGTATTAAAGGCAATTTTTTTCTAGCGGAGGAAAAAGTTTGCCCCTATACGAGCAACTGCGAATTTCCATAGCACACGAGAATTTTAGAGCGATCGTTTGTGGAAGTGAGTAGAAAAACCAGTTCCGGATAGCGTTACGGTTGCTATTGCGGTTGCGATGTCCTGTATTTTCTCTCGTGTGATATCCCCTTAAAGGCAGTTGATTGCATGTTATCAGCAATCTCAGGAGTTTGGATTTTGAAAGAGGGGGAAAATTTTATCTGTTTGCAATCCTGCATACACATAAAATCAAAGCTCATCAGCATAAAATATAGGTGTCAAATCTTGAACCGTGTATAATCAAATCCAGTGAAAATAAACCAACCAAAAAGGAGGGTCTACTGTATGTATTTGTTGAAATGTAGATAATATAAAAACAATGTTGAACTATAACTAGTTTGGTAATGAATTCTTTAGTCTGTTTTTGTTCATCAGAGCTCTTGAAAGCTTATTAAAAACAGATTCAAAGTAATTCAGCTGCTCCAGAATTAGTATTTTACTTCAACAAAGGAACTCCTAAACAAGTAAGCAACTTTTGCATGCTGTATTAACTTAATTCCCTCACTGTGTTGCTGATATGACTTGTGACATTCATCTGGTATCATTTTCTTGCTTGCAATATATCTGCATCTGTTATTATCATTAATAACCTTTTTCTTTTTTCTTTAGTGCTAAAAATTTTCAAAGACCCAGAAAAGGATTCAAATTTCATGATAAAGGGAAATTTGAACAACTGGCTCAAAGACTAAGAACTAAGGTATGAGTAATTTACCTTGAGTATCTGTACCATTCAGCACATTCAATAAAATGAATCCTAAATTCTTTTTTTAAATATGATATAATGCATGAATTATCAAAGTAGGAAATCAATCTCTCACTTAAATCTTAATTTTAAGACTGGCTCCTTTTTTGTCAATTTTTACAATCTTTGATTTTTTTAGGAGAAAATTTGTAAACTATAACAAAACTAGAAAGTCACCTGCTTCTACATTTCAACCTTTTTACAATGAATTGTTTTCAACTTTCAGGAACATAAAAGCTAGATCTGTCTCCACTCCCACAATTTGGCAATAAAAATGTTTTTTTTCTAAAACAGGAGTAGTTAACTGTTCTCTCAGTAAAATTAATATGATATATTGAAAAAATGTATCCCAATCTACCTTTAAAATTTTTTAATTAATATGATATAGAGCTGAAAATGAAATATTTAAAAAATATTTTTTGGCTATTTTGGTGCGTTTTCTAACAAATAACACATTACAAAAACTAGCAAAATCTTTGTGTGATACTTTGTCAATTAAAAAGTGTTTATTCTTTGTAACTTTTATGTGAGAAAAGTCAAGAAAAGTAAGACATTTGCAAATCAATAAATATGAGTTCAAGTAAAACTCATGTAATGCTCAACTTGTTACTTCTCTTCTGTTCTAGAAGATACCATTTCACGCTAACTCAAAAATCAACTGTAAAGTTGATTGTATTTTCAGTAGAAATATATTGCAGAAATATTTTGAGTTAATAGTATTTGTGTATTAAAACAAAATAAAACCAACAAATCATTGTCGGAATGAATTCTGCCTTAGCTTTGCAGTAAGAAATACAAAACCTTTTAACTCAAAGTTTGAGTAAGTCAGGGCATTAATGTATATATGTATTTATTTATTTGTATGAAAATTATATTTTCCAGTTGAAATATTTTTTACTGTGCAAAATTTTACCATAATAGTCTTTTAGAAAAAATTATTGAATTCATTTTGCATTTTAAATAGCTAACTTAGCATTCAAGATAAAAATGAAGAAATTTATGATGATTTCATCTTGTTTCTTTTTAAGTAGTAAATTGAAAAAAAAAAAAAAAAAAAAAAAAAAATGCTGTTTTTCTCACCTTGTCAAAAATAACCACAAAAAATGTTTAATTTTTTTGAATTTTTTTTCTATAACTAAATCTTTAATGTGTGTACAACATAATCATATCCATATTTGATAATGTTCTTTTTCAGGCACAATTAGAGAAATTACAAGAAGAAATTGCTCAAGCTGCTAAGAAAACAGGCATTTCTTCTGCTACGAAATTAGCCCTCATTGTCCCGAGAAAAGAATATGTAAGTGCTTTCATATTTTGATAGTTTATAGTCTTTAAAATGCCTTTTTACAATAGTTTTCCTGCTGTCAATATTTGTGGGTTTTTTTGATTTATTTTTGTTTTGCCACATCATTTTTTTTCTCCATTGAAATTTTTTTTAAGAATGTGATATGATTTTGTAATAGTAAGTTAGTTCCAAGATTTTAATTTTAAGTACATTGTTTGATAATTATACACTAAAATTGCTAGGAAGTCAAGCAGCAAAGGAGAAGTTGTAAAAATCTTTTTTAATTTGGTTATTAGTTCCCTTTTTATGCAACTTACATGGTATGCATTTACTTTCTAAGCAAACACGTTTACATCATCCTTCCTGTTTTCCTGAAATTCCTCCAGATTACATTCATGAAACTTTGAGGTTTTCAATTTCTTACTAAACATGATGGACAACAGTTGATCCCTTTTCTTTGACCTATAACTTTTATTTTTGGGCTAAAGAAGACTTCAAGCAGATTTAGATATAGAAGTTAGCTTACGTGTACAATTTGTTAGTGTACATATGCACTTGCTTAGTTTTTTTTTTTTTTTTTTCAAATAATGCTTCCTGTTTTTCTTGTTTTAATTTTTTGTGTTAAAGAAAATGGGAAAAAAGCTTTTGTTTTCTGGGGGGGGGGGGGGATGCTCATTGAAACGTATTTTTTTAAAGAGAAAAATCATCTAATGAAATGCTATCTTAAAGGATACTTTAAGAGAAAGAAAACAGCTGTAAAGTTACTTAATACTTATATAACACCTTCGTTGCATATGCTGTTTAATACTTTTACCTTTTTGCAGAATGGTTCACTGATCATCTGTCTCTGAAAAAAAAGATACATAAAGGTATCACAAGCTTATTATGACATTAGGTATGAAAGAGTTTTAAAACGCTTAAGAACACATTTTGTTTCAGAATGTTTTTTGTAATATATATGTGTCGTGGCCAAAGTGGATTGAATAACTCCTCAGATGTCCCAATAAACCAGCCATTAAATCAAAAGCAATTGATGGTTTTACGAGTATAAGCATTATGAAAATTGGTATTTCATGTGATAAGCTAAGAATTAAAACATTTTCTTTCTCATTCTCTCTCTTAATTTCTCTTCATTTGAAAATTGCTTGTTGAACTCAATGAGTTACTTTATCACTATTCTTTCTATATTTGAGTCCTTAAATTAGTAGAATCCTTTACTTTATGCATGTTTTTTTTTTCTTCATAGGATAAGATAATGATGATTTCTTGCTAATAGAGTTTAAAAAGTAAAGCTTTTTATGATATACATGCTGCATTAGCAAGTATAATAAAAGTAGTTGGATAAATTAAACATTACTTAAATTACTTTCATTTACAGAGTGACCATAATTAAACAACTGTATTTTAAAGTTGCCATCCATGAAACTACTACTCAGAAATTAACAAAATTTTGTGTAAAACTTATATAATGCAGGGATCTGGCCAGAGCAAATTTGGGTCCGTTAACGGACCCTTCACAAAAATCCGATCAACCAAAACGGACCTTTCACAAAAATCCGATCAACCAAAACGAACCCTTCACAAAATTCTGGTAAACAAAAACAGATCTTTCACAAATTGTTTATTGAAAGAGCAAATCTCAAATTAAAATAATACAGCATATTTAAAGTTAAATTAGAGGAATCAACTTATACAAAATCAGCTAATTTTGCAAAAGGAAAAAAAAAATCGGCACTCCTGTGATGCTCCTGCAAGCCATAAATAATTACTACTGCCAAATAAATATAATGCCTGTTGTTGGTTTCTTTGAAAGAAATTAACAGCTGAAAGTCAGTTTGGTTTATAATTTTGCTTGTTTGTTTTATGCAGCGGTGTTGTTGTAAACTTCTTTGGAAAAGCGTCAACATTCTCTGAATAGGCGTAGTAAGCACTTTTTTCCCCACTCATGATTTATTCATCAATAATATACAGCGAAATGAATTTGGAACTGCAAAGGATAGTATGGGTGGAGCGGGTGTGATCGCTTCAGATAGGGTTACAAAATTTAAACTTATCGCCACTTAGTGTCTGGTGGTGCGATGTTGAACTGTTATTTTGGGAGAAAGTTATATGGGTTTGGTTTTTCGATACTAAAAAGGATAATTAACTTTAAATAAACTTTTATTTACCGTTATTTTTTTCTATAGATGTCTACATTTTGAAAAACGCAATCTTTTTACATCCGATATGAGAATCATATTTTATTCTTTTTTTCAAGCTAACTTCACTTTATTAGGATGCAAATAAATGAAAAGTCTCTTTATTTTTGTAACAAAGCTTATTTCAAGTTTTTAAAGGGGAATTCCATTTTCTTTTATGAGTCAATAATTAAAATGCTGAATCGATGGTTTATTTTTTATTTTATTTATTTATTTATTTATTTTTGCTTCAACTGTGTCCAGATATTAATGATATGTTTATCATAGGACTCTAAAATGCAATTCAAAAGTAATTTTATCAAAAATATTTATTTTACAAGCCGTTTTTATACTTTTGATTCCTTCACTTTGAGGATTGCAATCTCTTTGCATCCGCTGTAGAAATCTGATTTTTCGAATTTTCGATGTTTAGTACGCTTAGTTAAGAGGTAAACAAATAAAATATTTTTTTATTTTTGTGAAAATCACGGAGTTTATAAAGTTTGAACGAAACTCTGCTCTTAAACAGTGTCTTGGATTAAAAAGTTAAATGCTGAACCCTGCCTAATTTTTTTTCTTAGAGTTATTTTAAATACTATACAAACAACATTTCTAGTATAATTTAACATGATGTAGAATGGTAGATAAATATTGATACTTAAAGGGCGCCCATCTCCCAGGGAGCGATGCCTCCCCCTCTCTTCAAATACTAGAAAAACACTCAAGAATGATATTCTCAACAAAAAAGAGAGAAAACACTCAACTTTAAGTGTCAATGATGCAGTTTCCACCATCTCAAGAGTCTAAACTTTCGTTTTTACAAGAATTTTTTTTTTTTTTAAATTATTTGATTTTTCACGAAATTATTTTATTTTTCACAAAAAATGGACCCTGTGAAAAATCCTGGACAGACCCCTGGAATGGATTAGAATATGTTTGACGGAATGAAAAAAGTTCAAAATTTCATCACCAGAATGTGTTTTTAATAAAATACGAATTTGCGACTGGATTATTATTTAGATTTGGCCATCTTTTTTATCATCTTCAGCAGATGAAACTCCTATACATTAGTCTTAGCATTCAGGGTCCTCAAAGAGCATTTTATGTTAGATAGTGTTATCAACCTTTACTCTTTTGATCCTTCCCAGTCACACCAAGTAAAATCCATATGGTATTTGAAACCTCTTGTAAATCATAACAACCCTAGAACTGTACCTCACCCTTAAGACAGCATTTCACGATTTTTCAGTGCACACTGTAGTCAACTGTTGGATATGCTATCTCACATTTTGCAAAGGTAACTGAAAATGATGGCTATCGTGTAAACATCTTTTATCACAAAAAAGTTTTTAAACTACAGAAAATATATAATTAATTTGAAAATCTTTAAAAAATGCTCTTTAATGGCGAAAATTATAATATATATTTTTTTTAATTGGCTCAAACAAATTCTTATCCATTCAGTAAGTTCAACACAAAAGTTTGTCAATTTCTAAACAATAGTTTTGCTGCTAGACAATCTTAGAGTAGTAGAGTTGATATCATATAATTTCTATTTAAGTTGCTTGCAGAATGAGTCACTTTTGCATAATACTGGTCTTAGAGCTTACAAAATAAACCAAGTTAGCATCATAGTCATACACTAAGTAATGGTGCAAAAGGTATACAGTAAACCTTTGATTATTCACTGTCTTTCACACTTTCATGGAAACTTTTTTTTTCAGCGATGATTAACTCAATATAGAGAAATCCACCCATTTTAACTTAACAAGTTAAACATATATTTTTAGACATCCATATTTCTTTCTTCCCTCCTTTTCCAATGATATAAGACCTTCCAAGATCACTGAAGCCTGACCATAGTTGAAACCTGATTTTTAGATCTACACTACTTACTGTTTTAGATCTGAAAAACGTACTGATTTATACATATACATTACCTATATGTAAAACAAGTGACCAGACCAGTTTCGTCCAAAAAAAAAAATCCTCTCTTCCCCTATACGTTTTTGGTGTAACTTATCTTAATCTGTTTCAGTTCAACTTTTAGCATGATTTGCTTGTATATGTTACAATAATAAGCAATCCTTGTCTAGCTTTTACATACTTTTTTTTCCCATTCACTGTAATTATTTTTAGCTCTAGTTTAATTGTGTGCAAGTGCTATTATTTTTTTAAAGCTATTGCATACACTGGTGTCGCTTTATACCTACTTTTCAGGTTAACCTCGAAACTTACTTATCTGTGGTAACCATGCTACCCTATTCCGCTGTTAATCGGGAGTTTGCTGTATAATATTCATGTCATACTTTTACCCCCTTGTTCAGACTAATCATCATTGGATAAGGCAATCAGAGTTCCATTTTGATGTTTCTTTTAAAAACTTGAAATCTAAACCAATAATATATGTACAAGTGATTATTTATTAAATAAGTATTGTTTTGACAATTTTACCTTTGCTTGCAGAAAGAAGGAGAAGTGCCTGAGATTGAATGGTGGGATTCATATATTTTACAGAGTGATAAGTGAGTTATTTCTTATCTATTTTTTGAAGATGGACCTAAATATAATGGCAAGGAAGGAATTCATTTGAATACCATATCAGCAGAAAATAATATTCTTTCTATCTGTATAAATTGAGTTACAATATAGGACTACAAATACAGCATTCTAAAATTTGGCAGGACTGGAATTTTGGACTGACTATTAATCATTATGATTAAAAAATAATATTTTACAAGAAACATAATATTACATTATGGTGTGATTAATCAAATTTGTTGGAACACATAGAAATTAAGAAAGTTCGAAGTAAAGTTGGGAACATTTTACCTCTGTTAAAGAACAATTAGCATTTTTAAAAGAAGGAAAGTCAAACATATTCAACATATCTATAGATAGTATGGAAATGAAGAGAACTGTGTACTTTTCACCTTCAGGTATACAGTTTTAGTTTGTGATATTAGTTTTTTTTTTTTGGAATCACAGTTTTTTTAAATTTTGTTTTTTATTCTGTACTAAAAAATAAGGTTTTTAAACTCTTTGCAACATTATATCCCCCCCCCCCTTTTTTTTAAAGTGCTGTAATTTCTATGCCAGCATCTACATTGAAAATTTAAGATTCTAGAATTCAGAGATGCTTTCATGTTTTATTTAGTCATGCTTTTAATGTGATTAAAATATTTTTTGAACGGTCAAACAGTATGAAAATAAATCAGAATGTATCAGTATTTATTATTTTAGTGTTCAGTTAAACGGGTTGAGTTAAAATTTTTAGGAACTATCCAAGTTTTCAAGTGTTAGTTCAGGTAAATTTCCAGAAAATTTTCCCAGTTGTATTAATAAATCTACCAAGTTTAAGCTTCAGTTTTTATAATAATTTCTCAATTTATAAAAGAATATATATGGTAATTTTTCCGTTGAAAGCACATAAGCTTTCTAAAATGTCCATTTGGAAAATTGTTTGATAGATTTTTGTCTGCCATGTTGAAATTTTTGCTTGCAGTAAAAAATTTAGCAAATTTTGAAATCCAGAGTAATGCTGATCTTACGGTTGCCAGATTTGGGGTCCTATACTGTATATATGTATGTTTTGTATATATATATATATATATATATATATATATATATATATATATATATATATATATCCTGCAGCAGAAACAGTGACGCTGTAACAAGCACTGCAGATGCCCATAAAAGTCTGCAGACTTTTCATGGAATTTTTTTTTGTCTTGGTTAAGAAAAAGAAAAATCACAATCGAACTTTACAATGCAAAAAAAATGTCAGTAGATGATATGCAGTGGTGTATAATCAGTAGATATTATGTTCTTTTTTATTGTTATTCATTACTTGACATGTCAATTAATATAATAAAAAATATTTTTATTATACTAAGAAATATATTTTTATTTTTCCCCAATATGCTTTGTACTGTGTAGTACAACAAAATAATGAATCTTGCATACTGAAAGCAGTTGCTAAAAGCTTGTTGAACAGCTAGAGCAAAAGTCTAAGGCCTTTTGCTCTGTGCCATTATGCACAGAGCCAAGATCTAGGGGGGAGCAACATGAGGCTCTTGACTTGGGTCATAACATCTGGGGTCAGCAAATTCACCATATTTCTGTGGATTTTTTTTTTTATTGAAGCTTGGAATAAAAACTTAATGCATGATGGATAAGGGCGACAATTTCTAGCTTTTGTCCCGACTCGGAAAAATGGAAGATCCTTCACTAATAAACTATAGCATCAAAGAATCATAAAAATTAAGTCATAAGTGCGACTTTTCAATTTGTAACAGACACGTCTAAATGATTTTGAGCATTAATATATTTTTAAAAATGTCTTTACTAATGAAAGTTTTAGAACTAGCAAATTTCTGTAAAATGATGTTTATTACAGTCACACCCCAATTTAGCGAATTCATCGGACCCGAAACTTTCATACATTAAATCGAGGTTATTCATAATATCAGGGTGAGAAAAAAAAAAGAAAAAAAAAAATCATTTACCTTAGTTAAAACCCCTAACAAGCAACTGCGCAAAAATACACAATAATCTTTTGCAGCCTGCTGCATGAGATATGTTTTACCAGGCCATATAAAGCATTTGAAAAAGTAAGTTTTAATGGTAGTTTCACTATCGCTTTCTGCATCAGAATCATTATTCGTTGGTTGCAGTCACTCGTCAAAAACTGCCGATTCCAAGAAAAGTCTTTTTCTGCTGTGGACAATATGAATGTAACATTTGGAAATCAATCCAATATTTCCTAACTCAAACTACCAATAAATGTTTTTTTTTCAGCTGTTAAATAATTCGTTATTTCGATGTTTTTTTATTGTGTAAATCAGGGGTTTTTCCTTCATTTTAGTCAGGGAAAAAGAAAAATTTGCTAAATCCCAAAATTCGTTAAATAGAGGTTCATTAAATCCATGTCCGACTGTATTAAGTTTCATCCTCATGGCAATGGTTGATCCTAAAACAATTATTTCATGCGGAGTATCATTCTACAATTATTTATAATAAGTTTTGTTATTGAACAACTGTAAGATAACATTTCAAATTATTTTAAACTGAAATCTTAAGTCTTTTAAACTGTATTGCAGACTAAAATAATTTCTGCTGTTGGGTGTATATATATATATATATATATATATATATATATATATATATATATATATATATATATATATATATGTATGTGTATTTTCGTGCATTATTTTTTCATTATTTAAATAATATCATAATTTAAAAATGTCACAGTTTGAAAACTGCATAAATTTTTACCAACATTTTTGGTTTTTTTGAATCACATTGATAGGTTAAGCATATGCATAGGAATGCCCCCCCCCCCAAAAAAAAACAACAAAACAAAATACTGCTAAAAACACCCTTGAAAAATTTTGCTATGACTCCTCAATCCTTTGGGGCAACCCTGCATTAGCTAGCATAAAAACATAATTCAAGCACATTTCATAAAAGCAGATATTATTTTGTAGAAATAAGCATGATTTTACTAATGCAGAAGACCTATGCTGAGTCTTTTTTTCTTTATATAACATTTAATTTTCCTCTTTTATTGCTCTAGATTCTTATGCTTTGTTTAAATATTTATAAATAACAGTTTTGTATCACACAGAACGGAACAAAACAACTTTGTATCTTTTTTTTTTTTTTGCAAAAGAAGTAAGCAAACAATTACTTGTCTGGTGAAACATTTATTAAAATTATTTAATATTTCACTAATCTTAAATATTATTTCTGATAAAATCTCTGTAATGATATTGTTTTGACAGACTTTTAAAAAATAAGAATATGCTCAATAAAACCTTAGTCTCCTTCATTTATTTTCTTTCCACAATTTTTAATATGATGTTGAATGAAGGAGTGGCCTTAAATTTAAGTTCAAAAGCTTTTTTCTTTGATTTTGTCATTCTGATTGTAAATTGCCGAATCTAAACTTGTAAACTACTTGTTGAAAGGGAATCTAGGGATAAAAGGACCTTAAAGCTAGTTTTAAACTGTGATGTCTAATGTTAAAAATTACTCTTTATTCTTAATTTTAAAATGCTAAGTAATCTTGCTAGTAGCCAGCCATGGCAGATTTACCATGTTGCCATTGCAAGGGGTCCCCTCCCCCGACCATAGGAACCTCAAAGTGGGACAAAAATGCATGTTATAAAATTGTACATAGTTATGTGATAGACAAATGTGTATTACCAACAGGCCCCCAACCCGTAATTTTGCCACCAGTAGCCATGATCAACATACAATAAGCACCCTTTAAATACAAAAATTTGAAACTAATTTTTTTTCTTGTTTTGAAAGTCTTATCTTTTGATTTAGTCTTCCTGTAGTTAAAGACTCAATTTAGCTATTTTTATATTCATTTTTAAAGCTTTATTACTGGATTATTGTTTTGTTTTTAATAGTTACAACAAATATGGTCCTGACTGTAAGCTTGAAGGTGTGACAGCTTTAGTAGAACATCCAATCCAAATGAAACCACCATGTAAGTTTTTTTTTTTTTTTCATAATCCTTCAAACTCACTTAGTGCAGTTTTTATGAATTTTCATTCAAGTAGTTGTGAATATTTATTTTCAGTTAATAAAATTGCCAAGAGACTTGAAATGTAGACTTAGCAAACATTTCAGAGATTTGGTATAGAGTCGACGATATGCATACAAAAAGTTATGTAGTATGTACTACCAATGAACTAACTTAAATATCATTGATATCTATCTTCATTAAACAAAAGTTTATATATATACACAGTTGAAATTAGTTGACATGATCCATCATGCAGATTTTAGTTAAACATAAACAATTTGACACTTCTTTTTAAAATTGCTTTTATTTTATGTGAATTAGTAAATAAAATTTTGGAAAATGTGCCCAACTATTTTATTTTTTAAAGTTATTTCTCACATTGAAATGTATTATATTTTGTTTACAGAAATGAGATTTTTCCGACTTTTGCCGGAATTCCGGCTTTTTCTGTTGACTTTTAGAACCTTTCCTCCTTTTTTTGCCTCTTTCAAGCCTTATTTTTCTCAAAAATCGGAAAAAATAAGATTTTTTTAAAATTTTCGGTTTCCGATTTCTTATTCTTTCTATTTTTCTCCTTCGAATCTTCATCCTCCGCGATATCTGTCAAAAACGTATGTTTTGGAATCATGTCAACGATGTCAAACACGTGCTGCGCCGAAATTTGCATGTCTCGTTTGAGATTTCAATCTTTTTGCATCCTGCCAGTATTTTAATCATTTTTAATGTTGGGTGGTTTTTCACTATATGCTACCTTATATCTGCTTATTTTATTAATCATTTCAATAATATTTTTATTTCTTTAATTTATTTTAGAAAAAATGCAAAAATCAATCAAAAACTGTGGCATAGCACCTGTTTTTGTGTATTTAAGAAAGTGTAAAAAATATTTATGGTCAAACGGTTTAGGATTTACAGCCTGTTAAAAGTTTATGATTAAATGAGATGGCTGCATGTTCTTTTAATTCCGAAATCGTATTAGGAAGTTTTTAAAGACAAATTTTGGGTTCCAATGCAAGGAAAAGGATAACCAATCATTTATATACATATACATTTATTTTTTTTTCAATTCTTGTTATGAAAAGCATGTTCTACCACATAAAGAAATTTTAGATTTTTCTCTCTGTTGTAAATTTTTACTTTACAAACAGACCTAATTTTAAAATTTATGTTCTCACTCGTTTAACACTATAAACTCAAATGTTTTTAATGAAAAAAATGTATTTTTCTCTAAAAAATATGAAAAGTTGACACTATTGTGTGATGCAGCCAAGATTGACCTTTGTTCAATAACTCAGGGGTTAGAAATTGGTGACTCTTTTTCAAAATTTAGATTTATTAATTAATAAACACTCTTGCAAGTAATGGTACAATGCAGCAAACTGTACAAAATTATTACTTATACTTAATTAAATACGTAATACCTTTAAAACTGGTAAATTAGCCATTTTTTATTAAATTTTTGAATATCATGGCTTTTAGGTTCTATTTTGATGAGGTTTTGGATATCATCCCTTTTGCGAAATTTTTTTTGGATTTCCTCTTTTTTGCTCTCTGACCACTCTCATCCCTGTGTTTAACAGTAAAATTCAGTCATTTAGAGTAGATAGAAGTTTAAGTAAGTTGAGTACTACCCATACAAAAATATAAATGATGTAAAAGAATGAAAATTAATTATTGGGCCTGTAATTTTAGCTCTTAAGTTATTTTAGTGTACAAATTATACAATTTAAAATATTAAAATAAAACTAAAATAGCAAGTCATATATAGACAGTAAACCATCTGATCTTAAATCTTTAGTGTAATCAGGAAACGAACAGACAAGAAAAGTAGTTCATTCTCTTGCTCTTAAATGTAAAACGATTTTCAGTTTTTCCCCCCTTTCTTTTTATTCTAAAGCATTAGCCAAGACACTGTAATACAAAGTAGGGTATTAACTTTAATAATGCACTTGCTGTGAACATACCTTCATTAAATTAAAGTAGCATCTAGTTTATCCGGACAATACAAATCAAATTTGTAAACAATTAAAAAAATTATGTTCACATAGGTAATTTTAAATTATGATAGCAAGAGCGCACATGCACTAAACATTCGCATTTTATGTTGATCTTTACATGATAAAGCGTTTGTGTGACTATACTTCATTCAAGCTCCAAGCATATTTGAAATAGAAGACAGTGAACCAATTCTTTGTTAAGCCTTGTGAAAATGTATTATAAGCAAGTTTATGTAATTTTGTTACAAAACATAGCTTTGACTGCCAATGTTCAACAGGCACATTTTTACTGTGAAATGCATCTTTGTAAGCAATTGTCCTATTTGTATTGCTGTTTTTTTATTTTTTAATTCTAGAAATATGCTTGTCATTATTGCTTCTGCATTGCTCATACAGGACTAGAATTGGTTAAAAAAAGTTTAAAGTAAACTTTTTCTGTATATAGCTGAAAATTCTTCAGAATAGAAGTTGCTTAATCTGTTTATATTTGTGTGAATGAAGACTAAAAGTACTCAAACTTATATTTTAGCTGATTCTTCCCAACCTGTGTTCATACCGTTGTATTTAACAAAAAAGGAGCGAAAGAAATTAAGGAGACAAAATAGAAGAGAAGCATGGAAAGAAAAACAAGAAAAAATTAGACTTGGCTTAGAACCACCTCCTGAGCCCAAAGGTGAGCTGAACAAATAAATCCCTTACACATCCTATCATCATTTATGCATTATGTATTTTAGCTTTTATCATTAAGTTTTTACTTTCAGTTCCTGATTTTTACTTATCTTGAGTATTTTTGATTGCTAAATATTGCTATCTCCTCAAACCTTTTTGGAAGACAGCTGAAAAATCATTAGGCCATAATCAGGTCTTGCTCCTGTTATTTCTTCCGAACCAAATGCTGCAGTTTAGTTTTTGTAATTCCAGTAAAAGTTCAAGGTCTAAAACTCAATCCCATTCACCAACTACCAAGGTAAAAACAACCAAGTAAAATGCTTGTTGGCTCCACTATAGAATTGGGGATTAAAAATCAGCAAAATGTGCCTCACCATGCATTTAATTAATGAGTTTAACAACAATGCACATATTTTTTAAAACTTTATGCTTCAAATTACCTAATTTTTGACATTTGTGAAACAAAGCAGCTTACTTTACAGTGTTTTTATGCTCCTTCTAAACTTCTCCAATACTCCTTCATTTATCAAATTTTTTGAAGGACCCTTCAAACTCTTAGACCTTAAATGTTTCAGTTACAGCAATAACTGCATTGAGTTGGATGATAAATATAGATGACAAGCTTTGCATTCTTTATACCAACTCTACTCTCGCCAATTTTCAATTCAAATCAACTCTAGGAGGTATTGTTGTCTTTAATCAATGGCTGCTGAAAGAGGTAAAACCAAGACCCACCCATTTACTTAGAATACAACCTGTGCAATGAGACATCTGCCTTGACTACAAAATTGAAAGGTTTTACTTCTTTGGCTAATTTCTTAAATTCCAAGGTGACATGTTCAAGCTCTAGAACCAATACCATATTCAAGAATAATGTACTTCAATTTTCCTGTGTATTGCCCCTTCACGAAAATGGACGCTTCAAAAATAAAGCATGGTCAAGAGCTATCTCTTGACAGCCACAAATATAGATTTTTTCCATAACTTTCACAATTTTTCTTAATACATTGAGAAATTATTATATTCTATTAAAGATGCATCATTAATGCTATGTTTTTTTTTTTTTTTTGCATGATCCGTAATAACTAAGCATATATTTTGTGAGACAGTTTTCACTTATATTTTAGTTCGAATGTCTAATTTGATGAGAGTACTTGGAAATCAAGCTGTGCAAGATCCTACAAAAGTAGAAGCTCATGTACGAGAGCAGATGGCTAAACGTCAAAAGTAAGCACTCTTATATATTCTTAAAAATTAAATTGAAGTAGAACTGAAAATTTTGTTCATTTCACTAAAATGCTATTTTAATATTTTGAATAACTATTTGAAAAAATGATTTAAAAAATAATTAGTCTTTTAACCTGCAATATACAGTGGAGCACCACAAATCAGCCTACCTGAAATCCCTCAACGTCTGAAATCAGCGTTGATTTTGTCCAAAATTTATTTTGCAGTTAAGCCATTTTTCAGAGCAAAAAACTACCATATTTTCGGACCATAATTCGCCAATGTTGAAATTTTGGCTCGTTAATTTACCCTCAATTGTGGAAAAGAGGAAAAGACCTGCAAAATAATTATTGAACACTTTTTTCTTTACCACAATACTTTTTATAAGCTTTTTTTCAACTCTAAGAATCCAGTTTTCACTATATCCAGCATCATGATTATTTGCTTCAAAGTTTTTTAATGCAAAATCCTCAGGTAATAACGTTTTGTCGCTGCATTAAAGCAAATACTCCATCTCAAAAGATTGCAATCAAAGGAAAACATATTTAGTCTAAAAAATGCATCTGTATTTTTGCTCAATATGCTTTGCATTGTGTGCTATTGAGGAAATAATGAGAAATATCTTAAACTATAAGCAGATGCTGAAAGCAGGTCGACTGAAAGCCCCCCCCCCCCTATAAAAGTTATTTGTACTACTTGGACTTCAAGCCAGTCCCCTTAGTTTCCGACACAGGCTGACGGCCTCTTGTTGGCCCTGGCTAAAAGATCAAAGAAACACAAAAATGAGCATAATTTACAAAAGCTGAATGTGAATGATTTTGGACATATTAAAAAAAAAAGAAATGCTTTAAATATTGAAAACGAAAGAAAAACCTTTTTTTTTTTCAAAATAGTGCTTTTTATTGTTTTTGTTTCCTTATGGAAGTGGTAACTTTTGAAACTATTAGTACTTTTGGATTTAAAATTTAAAGAAATAACTGCTGAAAGAATGTTTTAATAATAAGCTTTTTAAAATGAATTTTTAAAAAATGAATGTCTGAATATATAATGCATAAATATTTTGCCACTTTTACCATTTTAATTTTTCTGATTTTAAAAAATATAGCTTAGAATTTTTTTTTGTGTGGTCTGGAATTTGCAAACTCCTAAAATCTGAAAATCTGCACAACTTGGGAGACGTGTCTGTGCGAATTTTCGACCCTTCACTGTATCTATTATTCAATCTATCTAGTAAGCGTTATAGTAGATATGCTTTATAGCTTGCTTAAATTTTTTTTTTTTTTTTTGGGTAGAGTGAGTGCAAACACAGTAGAATCCCAATTTATTTTTTGTGCGACTAAGGCGAAAAAAGTAATAGACAGAAAAATGTTATACATTGGTCGACCAAATTTTCATTAAATACTATAAAATAATTTTAATGGAAGTAGGTTTCAGCATTAAAATACATTTACAACATATTCGCTGTATAAAAATTAATTTCATATTCTATCTGCTTTTGTCTTTTGTTCCTGCAAATTATAGCGGTTTGAACGATGGTTTTGAGTCATCTAATCCTTTTATAGCAACATCAAGCAAAAGGGCTATTGAATTTGACTTCTGTACCTTCACTTTTGCTATCTGATGAGTCTACTAAGTCAAATATTTATAGAACTACTGACGTGATATAATTTGTAACACAATCCTTGAATTCTGCAAAATAGAAATCAATGTGTGAAAATCATTGTTACTCAGTGTATTAACCTTTTCCTGACTAGAATCCTCATCTATTGTTAATGGAAATCCATATTTCATGAAAGAATAAACAAAGTTTGCATTACATTTTACCAGGAAAATGTTGTTAAATTGCTCCAGCAAAATGTAACACAAACAACTTTCCAGGGGATATAAAATGCAGTGCCTCTAAAACACATTTATATTTTCCTCTCATGTATGCATTTTCAGGGTTCATAACCTTAAGGGAGAAAAAAATTCAATCACTTTTCAAGGACCTTTCAAGGCAAAATCATAAATTTGTACTATTGTATGCAGATTTCATTTACTGCAAACACACACACACATAGAAATAAGGCAATAATACAAAAAAAGTATAGAAAATCAAAATTGCTTTCTCTACAAGAGACACTTTGATGAAAGATCTACTGTGTCGAATGTTTTTCTGAAAATGTCCTGAAAAGTTCGGTCATAAAGAAAAGTCGATCTCGAGAGATTTAATTTTGCAATCTCCATATTCAAAGAAGTATATTTTCTAGAATAAAAAAATTAATATTGAAAAAAAAAAAACCTTTCATGAATACTTATAACTTTTATGGAAAGAAACTAAAATAACAAAGTTCAATGGCATTGCCAGAGAGGAGTTTTTGAAGTCACCCCCTCTCTCCCCTTGGTTTTAACATTTATTTCCAATATTAATACGGTGGTATATTACAATATAAGGTCAGTTAGGACAAAGACACCACCCAGAAAGTAATTTTAGGTTGCACTATTAAGTTCTAAAATATTAGAGGTTCGCAAATCATTTATAAGTATGCAAGTCAGTTATTCGTATGTATGTATTAGTTGTTCAGCCAATAAGGCATTTCAACTGTCCTCGAGTAAATTTAAGAATTAGTAAATAAGAAAAGTTTATGAAAATCCACCACAGTTCAGTCTCCATACCTGAAAATATACAAAAGCTGCTTAAGAAGTGATAAATACTCTAAATGTAAACTTGAGCCTATTCAGCTTTTACTGAATAACTTGTAATAGTCAATAAAGGTGCAAGTTCAGATTCATAGAGCCATATTTCGAATTTGAAAAGATTCACAAGAAGTTGACATATGTTATGACAAAAGAAGTTTTATTTTGGGAACAAATGGGTAATTGTTGAAATTAGAATTTAAATTTAGATAGGCAATAATAATCAATTGTGATTGTGAGTTTGTAAAAAATTACCTGAAAGCTTCAAAGAGCAAATCAGGGTGAGAGGGGCGGGGGGGGGGGGGGGGGTAATTTTCTAAAACAAGACCCCTATTACTTGAATATACATATGTACAACAATAACTTTTGATATGCATACAGTTCATTTCTTATGTTAAAATAGTTTATTAAGTCAAAATATTCTGCATAGAAATACCAGGCCCAGTGCCTGTTGATAACCAGCAACAGGCACTGGGCCTAGCTAAACTGGTCCTAGCCAATTTATTGGATCCAAATGAAGATCAATGACCCTCCTTAAGCTTTCTACCCTTTTACAGATTACAGCCTTTTTCGGTAAGCTGTTCCAAGTACCCACAACCTTACTAGTAATTTTGAACATTTGAGGGGAAGGGGAAAATTGGAGATAGAGAGGTAAAAGCATAACGAACACTACTGGATTTCCAGTGAATATTCATAACGCAACCACCTCTGTTAAACACCTTAAGTATTTTAACAGACATAAAGAAAGCATGTACTTATAAATTCAACTTTATATTTAAGATACAAACTTTAAGTTTATTTGTTAGGTGCTCAATTGCTTAAATTTAAATTTGTTTTCAAAAAATGTTATGACCGAAAATTAGCTAAAGATAATTAAATTCAAAATTGCAGAAAAAAATAAGCATATAATTAAACAAGCCCAAAGTAATTAATTCTTTAATTCTTTAGTTATTAAAATAAAAAATAAAATAAGCTAATCAGATGTAAGAAATAACTTCTAGTTGCCGAAAATATAAAAATATTTACAAGATGCAAAAGGATTGAAATCTCAAACAAGGGAAGCAAGTTTTCGCGAATTAAGTGCAATAATGTCATGTTTCTCATAAAATAAATTTATATTGAACTAAAATTGAACATAAAATATGCTAATGTACGGTAGCATATGTGAAAATAACATCTGATTAGTCAATATATTTAAATAATTGCAAGATGCAAAAAGATTGAAATTTCAAACACAAGAAGCAATTTTTCGCGATTTCCAAGTTTGTTCAACGTAGGCATATTTAACATAAAATAAATTTATTGGTTTTTATTAAAATTGAACAAAAAAATACTAATCTAAATTAGCATATGTGAAAATAACATTTGATTAGCCAAAATATTTAAATATTTGCAGGATGCAAAAAGATTACAATTTCAAACACGAGCAATTTTCCGCGAAATCCGAGTAAACTCAATGTTGTCATGGTTTCCAAATTAATTCCTTTGTTAATTAATGAATCTAAATAAAAAATAAGCTAACTAAGGTACCATATGTCAAACTATCTTTCGGTTGTAAAAAACATCAAAATATTTACAAGATGCAAAAGGAATGAAATCCCAAACACGGAAGCAATTTTTTACAATGTTGCATATTGAACACATATTCAGAAAATTGCATTAGTGAAATACTTTTAAAAACTTTAAAGCACAATCCGATGATTTTTGAGAGAATTTAAGAACTTGGAATCGTTTTCAAGGTTTTCAAGCACTTGAAAATGAACTTTTTTTTTCAAGCACTTTTCAGGGGTTTTCAAGGACTTACGAACCCTGATTTTTCAGTGCGTTGAATGGAAAGAAGTAGTTATGGGAAGTGGTTTAAATCGTGTTTCTGAATGAAAATAAATATGAGTGATTTGTTATAGAAAAACGTTAAAAGTGGGAATGTTGCCAAAAGAGAAGTGTAATATACGTGAAAAACAATTACACTATAGCATTGAAGAAATTTGTGACGAATGAGAAAAACTTTTAGTTCGGGAAACCATTAAATGAGGAAGATGTTAAGTCACTGTCTTACTGTATTACATATTCATTATTATTATGTTGCAACTAAAACTTTAAGAAAGAGGTTGAGGTGTAGAAAATTTGTTTACCAATAAAAAATAAATCTGAATTAAAAGTTTGCCAAAATTTTATTGTATATTTGAAAAGCAAAACAAAATAAAGATTGTTCCTAATCAAATATTGAACCCCATGTTTCTACCTAATAAAAAGACAAAAGCTGTTTTTCATGCTAACTTTTCTGCTGTGTACTCTGTTTTTATTTTATGTAGTTTTATTTTTAAATTTCAAAATTAAAATGTATTCTTGTGAAATCTTTAGAGCTCATGAAGAAGCTAATGCTGCTCGCAAGTTGACTGTTGAACAAAAGAGAGAAAAAAAAATACGAAAACTCAAAGAAGATACTTCAACTGGTGTACATGTTGCTTTGTACAGGTAACTTTGATTTTAATCCCAGTTAAACATAGTGCATAATGAATTTTGTTGAGGAAAAAAAATGTCTTTTGAACATTTAAGGGTCATTAATTTATATTCTGAGGTGGTGATTGATAGATGGTTTCAAATCTTTTTTTCCCTTCATTTAATTGCCCTGTCGCTGGTAGCGACCACTGATTTTGCTTTTTAATTTACTAACAAAATCAATGCTTTGTCCTGAAAAACAAAAGCATTGAGAAGAAAAATGCATACTTCTCAATCAATCAAAAAATGGTTATAACTACACAAAAATAAACAAAGAAAGGCGGAGGGGTATCATATGCCAAAAAAAGGGGAGGGGATTCGTTTTTGCTGATAAATCAATACATCATGATGCATTTCATCAATAATTCAGGTGATGTGCCAATTGAGCCAAACTGCGCCAATTGCAAATCATGCGCCAAAAGTGCGATTTTGCATGTAATGTTGCAGTTTCTTCAACATATTTGGCAGTTTTTGCAGATTATCATCAAGTTTGCATTTGGAGCTGTTTTTACGATTTTTTTGACTAGTCCTGATTTTTTGGGCATTTCAAAATCCGATTGCATCTACTTTTGAAAAACTCTATCGTTTTAATTTATTATGTGATTCTGTTCCTTTGACTTGAAAAATTTTGTATTGACCACTATTTTCAACCATTCTTATCTTTTGTTTTTAGTAGAAGACGACTTTTAAGTTCATCTCCCCCCCCCCCCCCCCTCCATTCGAAAATGTCAATGCAGTTGCATTCAAATTGATTCAAGAGAATGCCATCTGTAAAAAATAATATTGTTCACTAGTGTTTAATCTTGGGTGTCTTAAGATTTTAGGACTGAAAATAGTTCTTTAATTTTGGTTGGAGACACTTAAGATAGCAAAAAATCGGGGAATTCTAATGTTGTGATAATGAATATGCAGGTATTTCAAGTTTCTCAGATTCAGGCATTTTTTTCCATATTCCTAGACTGTCTTAAAACTTTGTCCCTTAAATAGAGGTGTCCCTTCTTCGTAGGTATTTCAGTTGATGTATTGTGTAAAATAGCTCAGTATGGTTTTATAATTAACGGAAACTATCAAAACTTGAGATTTAAAAATGAAAATTTTGCATACAAATGTGTCACTAAAAATTACAGAGTTATTTAAGTTTCAAAATTTATACTTTAACAAGAGGACCCGATAGACGTTATTCTGTTCAAACTTTGTAAATTAAAAAGTTAAAAAATTTCAATAAACTATCAAATGTTTGAACCGTTTTGTTGAAAAAAATAAGTAAAAAGAAAATCTTTTAAGCTGCTTGGTGTCAGAATGCGAACATTTATTACAACTTGATTTATCTAATGCCCACTGGGTAGTGGTTTTATTAACAATTTTTTCTCACGTACTTGATGGTTTGTTCCTTCAGCCATACTCAAAGGATAAGAAGCGTCCTCAGATATTAAGTGTAAAAAACTAACTACCCATTTAGAACAAACGGAAAATCCCGCTGCAACATCCCCCACATGAAAAAGAATAAAACAATCGAAAGGATATCGTTTAAAAAAATGATAAAGGTAAAAACAGTACTTTGAATAAACGAAAATCACTCCCCCACCCCCTGATGTAAAATAAACATTCTTCAATCAAAGTGACAAAACACTCTTTAAAAACGAAAAACAATTCTTTGCAATTCGAAATATTTCGCCAACTAAACAAAAACTACAATAAATTACATTAACGTTAGCTTTAAAATGTAAACAAATGATCACGCAACTTTATTGTTTAAAGCCAAAGTCGCCAAGCCACCACGTTACTGTAATCCAGCGGATCTGTGAGCGAAGCTTAACTCCGACCGATTAGCGGTCCGATCTTTTGAACCAAAACTTTTAAATCTTCAAATATTGCCTAATTTGTTCTTTCCACCACATACATAAAGCCCACACACATAATACCCTGTACACATAAAGATCTTCCACTGCACTGATCTTTTGTGTACAGAACTATCATTTTGTAATTTATATGGACGAAAATAAAATTTGTTTCGTCTTTAAATTCCATCATCTTTTCCTTTAAGGATTATCAAACTAATCAGTTTATTATTAACGTATTCTTGACATTGGTGCCAAAACTCAGATGGGTTTGAGCCGAGAAACAAATGTTGCTGGGGACGGTACTTTCTGATCATTTGGGTTAGGAAAACCTAAAGCACCGATATGGTCACATGGTTCAACACGACGCAGAACACACGTTTTACGTGAACTTTACCAGTACTTTACTTTAAAATATATCTCGGGACCTAAAGTCGTTGCTTTCAAGAAATGAAAGCTTCACTCTCTCTTATCTATTCTCAATTACATATCACAGTAGGAAATTTCATTACAAAAAGCAGAACTGGCTTTCTTATTGTCCTTTGGCAACGGGTTAAACCTTTATTTCAGTTCTCGCTCAACAATAGATTAAAATAAATATTTATCATTTGGGAGATATAGCCATCCAATGTTGAAATAATTAATTAACAAAAACGTTTCCGCTTCGATCCATCGCGCTTCGAAACCATGCTTGCCACAACTTTATTACACATAAAGAATTTGATCAAAATCGGTCCAGCCGTTTAAAAGCCTTATGGTGACAAACGTCTGCACAGAAGATTTATATATATATATATATATATATATATATATATATATATATATATATATATATATATATATATATATATATATATATATATATATATATGTGTGTGTGTGTGTGTGTGTGTGTGAAAGGTCAAATGCAAGTAAATAACTTTCACATTACAATTAAAAAATAATAATAATAATAAAGCAAAGGTAAAGTTTTTAATTGTAACTATTCTTTTTTGCTTTCTTTCCTTTTTTTAGCCTTTTTGAATATGTTTTTGAATTTTATGAAGCAAACAAATTTTAAAAATAGGTATCAAAGCACTATAGCTTAAATTCGCACTAAAGTAATGATGTATTAAGCAAAGTAAATGTGTGAACTAAATTTAAATCATCTCCTTTTTTTGTTATTTTATCATGTCACACATGTTTCTGTGTGTGAAATATACATAGTTGCTCCAAATTGATGCAGAATTAAAACTTTTGCTGCTGCATGCTGCCCCAAATTTGCAATTTTACTGCTCCAGGCTTTTCCAAATTTGCAATTTTACTGCTCCAGGCTTTTCCAAATTTGCAATTTTACTGCTCCAGGCTGCTCCAAATACACCATTTTATTGCTCCAAACTCACCATTTTATTGCTCCAAACTCACCATTTTCCTGCTCCCAAGATTGCAACAAAAGCGAGTTTTGGTCGGCACATCCCTGTCAATATCATAGCATGGATTTGATATGTATAGCAAATAATGTACGTGGACACACTTGTACCTCTCAGGCTTGAGTTTAGTGTGCAGTGGCAACAAGGTTGATGCCAATAGATATCATGTGTTCTTTAGTGATCTGAAATCAACTGAGAGCAGATTGATAGACTCAAAAAAGAATTTAAAAAGAAAATTAATTTTAATTCTGAAATTTTGAATTCAAATTATGTTTTTTGCAATCACAAACTGAGACAGGACCCTACTCATTGGAGTTATTGTTTCTAGAAACAGCTCCTGTCCCCCCTCCAAGCCTGCCTCTCCTCCTGAGCGGTTATGTGTGCATAGTTGTGTGTGTGCGTAGACCTGTGTATGCATGTAGGCGTGTGTGTGTATGTGTGTGAGCGTGTGTGTAGGACATGGATGCCTCCGATCAGGAGAAGCGGATAGCTCAGGACCGGAGCAGCCGCGCCATGCCGCCTGCAGAGGACAGTGGGCGGTGGTGCTGCAGAAGCTTCTGGTTCAAGTTGAAAAAAGCACGGACCTCCAAAACGGTCAAATGAGAACAATAAGCAATCGTGATTGCTCAAAAAAAAAAAACACACAGAAATTTTGATCAATATTTAAAATTTATTTTTCCTTATCTTGTTGCTAGAGTAGTGAAGTTGCAAATGTGTTCAGCTTTAAAAAATCTATGTTTTGAATAGAAGAGATCTGTTCAGGAAATCACTGTTCCCCAAACACATGAAATTCCCAGTTGAGGAACAGAACTTTTGATCAATATCAAAATGTTTTCCGTATATGATTTTTTGGAAAAAGATTTCACATATGTATTATTTGTTCATTTGTTTTGTGTTTAATGGCTCAAAACCCTCAACTACCTGCATTGTGTCAGATGAAGTTATACACAAAGATAGAGATTGTATAAACAGAAAGTACATTAAAAATTTTCAGAACAAGCAAGCTATCATTTAAAACTTTAAATACACATTAATAAATTTTGAATATGCTATGAAACATTTTGGCCTTATGTAAAGGATAGAATACTTCCTCTTAAAGCCAGGGCCGTCCTAAGAGACAATAGTGCCCAAAGTGAATACTTTCAGCCCCCCCCCCTTCCCCCACCACATATGGAAATGAAGCTGGTTATCAAATACTTCAGTACACAGTAAGATGGACATTGACCTTCTTTTAAAGCCTTCAAAGTCAGGCTAACTAGTGGGAGTTTAATTGAAAAGAGTACCGAATATTTTCCTATCTCTTAAGTTAATAATAACAGATTTTAATTATTATTAAATTTGATTGAACATGTGCTTTTGCAAAAAAGAAGAATAAAATCAAATGAGTTAGCATTTTATCGGGTGAGTGCAAAAGTTCGTGCGGAGTTTGTGAAAGAAAGTCATACAGTGATTAGGCAAGCAAAACTCTTTATTCAATCAATGGTATATTCTCCATCGTTGTCTATAATCTTCTTCCGACGTTCTGGCAGCATACGGATGCCCCGATCATAAAAACTGCGTGGTTTAGATTCGAAGAACTAAGACACGACATTTTGTAAGGCATTCAAAGAGCCAAGTTTTTTTCCATTTAAATGATTTTGCTATGACCGGAATAAGTGATAATCCGATGGTGCGATATCAGGAGAATACAATAAATGAGTTAGGACATCCCATTCCATGTTGTTCAGTTTGCGTAGCGTCTGTCTTGAAACATGTGGTCTAGCGTTATCTTGATGAAAGACTATGAATTTGCGATTTGACAAACTCGGACGTTTCTGTTTGATTTCTCGGTTCAGATTAGTTAATTGACGACAGTACTTGTTCGAATCAATTGTTTGGCTGGCGGGGAGAAACTCAAAATAAATTATACCCTTGCAATCTCACCAAACACAGAGCATCACCTTCATCTGGTGCAAACTGGCCTTTGCCATTGCGTGACCATGTTCACCTGCCTGTTTCCATGTGCGTTTGCGCTGAACGTTGTTGTACAGGACCCATTTTTCATCGCCCGTCACTAATCGATCCAAAAACGGCTCGTTTTTGAGTCGCTCGAGTAAAGGTACGGCAGCAGAAATTCGCTGGATTTTGTTGCTCTTGGTCAACAAATGGGGCACCCATATATCGAACTTTAAATCAAATCCGATTTTTTTTAAACGCCAAAAAGCGGTTGATCGGTCAACGTTAAGTGCTGTAGCAACTTCCTCTGTTGAAATTCGCGGAGTATTCTGAACTAAAGAACGCAAAACGTCGTCATCAATGTCAGAAGGTCGACCTGAGCGTAGCTCATCTTCAGCTTAAAATCTCCGCAACGAAATTTTGCAAACCATTTTTCCACAGTTCGTTTAGCTGGTTCTTGATCTTGATAAACGTCTTGAATGTTTTTTACGGCTTCTGCAACGTTTATTCCCTTCTGAAATTCGTAAAGCATAACATGCCGTAAATGCACTTTATCAACACTCATTTTAAAAGTAATCTTTCTCGAAGCAGTTTGTATCTGCACAAATTATTTTGATTGGAATGAAAGCTGCACACGTCACCTTTCCAACGATCTGACTTACGTAGATAGTGGTATTAATGACAACACGTTACGCCCGTTCTATCGCCATCTATTGCAACTCCGCACGAACTTTTGCACTCACCCAATAAAAGCTATTTAAGAAAAATACTTAATAGATAAAAAAAAAACTAAATTGCAATGCAATAAAAGCTCAGTTCACGACACTCTCTCGCATCTTGGTGCCTGAGGCAATTGTCTCTCTCTTGGCAGCTCTGCTCCAAGCAACTACGTGTTATGCGATTATTTTGAGGTACAACCAAAGTTAATTTAATCAGAATTTATGACCTTAAATTTGCTGTTGTCTTGTCCTCCATTAAGCTTCACATAATTTTCTCTGAATGAAGTGACAGTATTTTTTTTTATTTTTGTGGAGTAAAATGTTGCCTTAATTTTTATAATGATTCTTAAATCAATTCGTGCTATTTCCAAGCTTGTGTCTTGTTATTAGTTATTTTATGTATCCTTAAATTCTAGTTCCTTAATGTGTCTATTTATCACTGCCCAACGTATTGTCATTGGAAATTCGTACTTTTCTATTCACAATATTAAAAATGTATTGAAAAATTTTTTTATTGCCCTTTGTTTTTGAGAAAAAGCTGTTTTTTCTAATTCTTAAATATGACAATTTTTCTCAGTTTTCTAATCATCTATCCTAATAACTTGAGGGGCTGACAGCAAGTCACTAAAAGTAAATTTTACCAAGGAAGCAAAAAACGCCATGCCAAGTATTGTGGAATATTGTCTGTTTTTCAGCAGTTGGCACTTAGCTCCTCCCTCAACACGTGGTATCGAACAATTCTATATCCGTGTTTTGGGGATGAGACTTTAGACCAACACTGAGAAAGGTTGCCAGTTGACCATCGTTTATCGTGCTGGAAGAAGACGAGTGTTCTATAATTTTCTGAAAGATCTCTCCCACCTTCCTTCCCCCCCAAAAAAAGTCTGATACAAAGACAATTGTTTAGCATAAAAAGATTTTAAGATTTGCAGTGTATTTCTATCGTTTCAAGTTAATTTATCATTGATTTTGTAAAGGAAATCCTAAACTTTCTGTTTTTCACACTAACTTAACATTTTCTGCAAGCACTGTGAACAGTTACAGGTGAAAGTGGAACGAAAATTTCTCATAACTCAAACGTGGGTTTTTCACACATTTTCTAATTATAAATCACTGATTGCATTTTCTTAACTTTGCTGGTCAACCATTTCTCACCTTATTTTCGATCCAATTTTCTTCTTTAAAGCGTTTTTTAAGTATCACACAGTAATGTGGGATAAATGAAATACTTTTGAAATATTCAACACTGTTTTACTTCAAATATAATGAAGAATGAATACATTTTCGAATTGCGTTTGTTGTTACTTTGCGAATTCAAGCTAATACTTAGAATTTGTTGAGTAAACAAGCAAAAATTAATGTCAAACGATTTTTTAACTATCACTGCAATGTAAAAATAATAAAAAAAAATGACAGACAACAGCTTTAATTTTAAATTTTTCCGAAAATTTTTCAGCGCACAGCTTTTATGGCATGTTCATTCTCTGTCTCCTCATTTTTGACCCATTTCAAACAGTCAATATTTAATTTAAAAAAATGCTGGGTTGATGTATTTAGAATCACGTAGAGACAGTATGAAAAAGTATTGGAGTACTTCAATTCCAGGGTACTTATTTTTACCACACATTTTTAAAGCATACGAACAATTTTGGAAGCCACAGTAGGTAAGTTACTCTCTGTGTAACGCATTTCCAAACTTTAATACTATTTTTTTCTTTTTTTTTTTTCAATATGGCTTTTATTCTTCAGAAATGAAATTCGGAACAAAACAAAAATTGAAGCTTTTTACACGCCAATATGGCTATCAACAGAATAATTGCAGGGATTGCTCTAATAATTTTGAAATGTTCGCCAGTAAATTAGCCAAATTTTTTAAAGTGTTAGCCAAATTTCAAAAGTTTTAGTCAAAGATTAACTTTTACTCATTTTAATATATTTTTGTTTGCAGAAATATTTCATCAGAGTGAAAAATAACTTAATTTTTGACAATTTTTTGAGGATAAGGACAGCTGTATATCCAGGAATTTTTGTCCGTTTTTAGGAATTTTGTGAGAAAAAAAATGCAAATTAAGTACAATTTTCCATAAGTCATATGTAATTTTTCAAAGGAAAAATGGCTAAAAACAACTTAAAGTGGTATTTATCATTCTTAAAAATATTTGAGAGTAGAAATAAAAGCTTTTAATAAAGTAAAGACTGCATTCGTATCTTACTCCGATGTTTCAGACATCGAACACAATGAAACAAACGCACCATTCAACAAGGCATCCGCCAACAATTTCTACTCGGTAGCCACGCTGCTCACTCGATATCCAATCAGCGAGAGGAGCAAGTACAGTGATGCAAAGAGGCGAGAAGCAAACTTCATCCTTCCACGGATCCGATGGATGATAACGCTCCGATCCGATGCTAATGTGCGTGCGGGCACCTCATTCTTCTCGGAGTGATCTGAGAATAAAACAACTTTCAGTGATTGCTCGTCTGGTAGTTTTGTGATGAAAGATTCGTTTTTAGGGGTCGGAATTTTGCGAAGGGTCGTTTTTATGGGTCCAAATTTTGTGAATGGACCTAATTTTTATCTAGATTGACATCTGAAGGGAGATTTTTTTTTCTTCTGTGTATATTTTAGAGAATTTTCTGTTCGCCAATAAATTCGCCAAATTCGAATTTTTTTCGCCAACTTAACGATTTTATCGCATTTGGCCATTGGTGAATGCTTAGCGCGGTCCCTTAAGTGAATAAGTGACTGAAACAACGTTGTATGTTGCTATTTTGGCCTATTTATTTTCGTAAATACGAAAAAATATGTATACTTTTTTTAATGAAGTTTTTTCTATTACTCTAAAACTAATTCAGTTCTCCAGTACTTTTGCCAAACATTACATGTGTGGATCATAAAATAGACAAAAGCTTGTTGCCTGCATTCTAATACAGCTCTGTAAAATGCCTAATTTGCAACAAGAAACGTTGCTTCATTCAACTTATTCAGTTGTTGAACATATCCTACATTGGCAAGGAAAGTGACACAACTCAAAAAAAAAAAAAAAAAAAAAAAAAACTGGAATAAAGAAAATTAAGGTTTAACACAAAAGTAATTTTAAGCGATTTAGTCTCAAATATTACAATATGCGCAATCAACTTTTTATGTGATGTTTACCAATTAATTTTTATAGTATGGATATATAATGCATACTTAAAGCTCAAAATATTTTCTTCATAATTAGGAAATTTTAATGATGTGTCACTATTGATGATATTGTTTTTATGCCTCCACGCACCATTTAGGTTAGCTATTTTGTGCGATTTTTTAAGCACGAAAAAGCATTAAATTTAGGTTTTGAACCAATAACTAGTACATTTTCCCTACATTTTGAATTGTGACACTTTACTTGCCGGGGTGTGATATGCTTCTTTGTTAACATGATCATAAAAAACTCCCATGAATAACGCTATCCGGGGGGGGGGGGGGAGCCTTTATAACAATTGTTAGCGGGATTTTGGTGACTTATAGCAGACCAAAGGAGCCATTCACAAATGATGCCAGGCTGGAGAGTGGGAGGGAGGGTTTGGGGTTCATGAACTTGTGACAGTTTATCTCATAGGGGAAGTAGGAGGTTACAAGAAGTGTGACATCACACATTTTGGTAGAGATAAAAGCGTTCGTTTTAGAAATATGTTCATCTAACATTGCGTGATATGTGACGAGGGAAGAGGTTAAGGTGAAGTGTGACATCCTTTGTGGACAACCCTTGTGGATTTTAAGCTACTGTCTATTGAAGTGTTAAACCAACTTCCTTTCTGCTCCCCCCCCCCCTAAATTAAATTGGTCGGCGCCTTCCGCGCTGGAAAATACTCGCCCCCGGGGGGGGGGGCCGTCATCTCTAAACCGATGAACCTAAAATTTTAAAACAGTATTTAAACCAAAGTCACTTTTTATAACACACCACAGATTATTACATATTTCTAAACATTAACATTCATGCAATATGAAGAGAAATAATCTTAGTTTAAATAGTCAATTGCCTGGACATATTTCAGATTGATTCCCCCCCCCCCCCCAGTTCCTTTTATTTATTATATATAAATCCCTACTGGAACGTTTGGTCACTTCACAACTACCAAGCGGGGGGGGGGGGGGCAGCATTTGTTTGAATAATGTTTTCAGCATTTTTCAAAAACTATAGCAGCTACTTTAGATTGATTGAATATATATCCACTCTATATGATCTGAAATTTTGTACATAATCTGTGCAGATGTACCAAATACCCAACCCTTAAGGGCTGTGGAGTCTCCCCCCCCCCTCGCTAAAGAAAAGAGAGATGGAGAAGGAAGAAAGAGAGATATACTAAGTCTTCAAAAAGAATGCAACCCTGAAGCATTTCAATGCCACAATTTGTGTGCCAATGAAATTTTCCGCAAAAGTTAATGCCCCCACTCCAGTTTTTTTCATGAGCGCACTTGCAATTTAGAATTTAAGGCGTTAGTGTTTGAAAGGATATTCTGCAACATCATCTGCATATATGCAGAATGCGTATCCTTAATAGAAATGTTTCATTCGTATTGCAAAATACCTTACGGCTCTTTTTTTTTTGTATGTACATTATTTAAATTAAAATTCCTGTAGTGCCCAGTGCTTCAGTAGTGGCCACTTCAATGTTTAAAATGCACCAGTAGTGGCCACAGTGAAGTATATTTTTAAACTATGGGTCTACAATATTAATTGCCTCTTTTGAAACTCAACGAGCATATTATAGACCAATTTTCCTCAATCGTTCCATGATCTAAAAATGCCAGAATTTCAATTTGTTCAATTTTTGCCCATTTTTGTTAAAACTTCAAATTTGATCCATTAGCAGCCATTCCAAAATCTGAAAATTTCAGTATTGGCCATGTACCATTCTCCCATCCGAGGAATTTGCATTACTTACTATAAATTCAAATCACTGATGAATAAAATTGATACCATATGATAGTTACATTAAATATCAATGAAAAACTCACATTATTATTGTTCATATCTTTCTTCAAAGAAGTAAACTTGAAGTGGCCACTCTACTGGTGTTTTACCTTATAGTTCTGAAATTTTCAGTTTAAAAAGTAAAGATTCCCGGGAGACGACAATCGAAGCGGGAAACGAAAAGAAAGAACACTAAGATATTTTCGCAAATTTAAATGCACGCCAAAGTTTAGGGTTGTCTTAATCGCAAGCGGTGGCGATTACCCTCGCATTAAAATTAGCTCTGCTTTCGGGAGGGCGTTTCGAAGTGCCTTCTTGCCATGGATGCACAATACATTCAAGTGCCATCTTTCGTCGCTTGTAGGAATTAAACCATTTTGCTGATTGCTTTGTTTTTTACCATTGGCTTGCACATTTACTGTTTTTCTTGGAAAAAATGAAAAATGCGAAAGCTGACTTGCTATCTTCCCTAAGTCAGCACTCCTCTTCTTTCTGACAACAAAAGGCAACTTTATAGCCATTTAACTGTAGTCTGAAATAAACATAAATTCAAGCATGTATTATTCTCTATAAAATATTGATATGGACGAATAAATATTTCATATATATATTTATCTTTGTATTGCTTGAAAACAATTTTGTAGTTCTGGTGCAAATGTAGAAATATTTATTTGCGTTTAAGAAAAGGTAATGCTCTTACTTTCTAGTCCTTACTACCTCAAAAGCGTTTAAACGGAAGAAGGGAAAATGTCATAATGCAAAGCTGACTACTGATGATTTTTGGTGGCAGAAATCATTTAGATTGCAGTGTTTAAATCTTTCTCTACACTATATAAATTTGTGAAAACAGTGCCGGAAAAATATTGCTAAAATAGTTTGAAAAATAAAACTTGAAATTATACATGTTGAAAGTAGCCTTTGTTTTTGGCTGGCCAATCAGTAAAATTGAAATTCAATTCAGAGGGGATTGTGGTCTTAAAAGATGGGAGATTTTGGGATGAAAGTTTTAGACCATCAGTGTGCTTTCATTTAGAATTAATATTTTTTTTCATTTGTAAAAAACGATAATTGAAGGAATAGTGCAACTTACTTTCATCAATTGTTTTCCGTATAAACTTAGAACTATAGACACTTTTTATTCTCTTGTGATAAGAGAGGAAAATATATCATATTATACGTGTACCAAAGGTAAAATTTTACTAGGTAACATTTTTTAGATTTTTGAAAGGTCACAATCACCTTTGGAGATACTAAATTTAATATTTATTCTATTAAATCTGTTCAGTTATTTACTATACCAATTTATAACTGATTTTTTTTTTTTTTTGTTGTTAAATTAGGGTTTTGAATTTAAGTAATCCTGCAAAAAAGTTTAAAGTTGAAATGAATGCAAAGCAATTATTCATGACTGGCTGTGTTATCCTGTACAGAAATATAAATATAGTTGTTGTAGAAGGAGGTAAGTTAAGTTTTTATGTACTGCAAAATAATTTAATATAATTAATTTTATTAAAGGAATTTAAATTTTGCTGTATTTAGGTCCAAATCAACAGAAAAAATTCAAGCGTTTGATGTTGAACAGAATTAAATGGAATGAAGAGCAGGCTACAAGAGATGGAAGTATGTTGATTCCAAATATTCATTGATATAAAAAGTGGTTTTATGTAAATTTGGAAAAAATTCTGACAAATTATTTGTTTTTGTACTCAAGGATTAGACTTAAGTTGCTGTTACTTTTCTTCTTGCATATTGAGAAATATAAATAAGCTATAACTACATAGTTACACGAGCTATCACAAAAGTTGCATCATTCCTTAGCAGAGAAAAGAAGTAAGGTAACATGACACATGTCTAACACAATCTCCTAAATATGTGAGGAGAAATTTTTCTGAAAATACAATAATTATTCCTTGAAAATCCCCATATAAATAAAGATTACTATTTCTCTTGAAATTTCCAATACAGTAAGATCAAGGTTCTCTATAAAAATCTCCATCAGAATAGAGAATTTCCTTAAAATTCCTATTGTAAGTAACATGGTATGAGTGCACCTGGAAGTTATAGAAAATCATGGATTTGTATGTTCTAGAACATACATATTTATCAAATTTTATTTATTAGTAAAATTTATGCAATTTAGCTATTTTGTATATTTTATCACATCAGCTCCAAATTTTTAGACATTCCAAAATCCAATTGCATCCGCTTCTGAATACTATGTGATTCTTCTACTTGCACATTAATAAATTTGTGTTTAATGTTATTTTTAAACCTTCTTATATTTTTTGTATGGTATATTTGAGGACTTAACGCTCGTTATTTTGCCCCGCCCAATCATTTTTTTTCCAATTACACTGGACGCAACTGAAGCCAATACTGCAAGGAAAAAGTTATCAACTTTCTCCAACGTTTATGTTAAATTTATGAAGATTTTAGAATATAAAATTGTTTTAAAAGTTTGCCTAAGAGCCAGAAGGCTGGCGAGGCAATTGAATCAGGGAATTTTCATGGTAGAATTGTGTGCATACTGTATACATCATTTTTCATGTTATACAGCAGGAAATGGACTTTGCATGTATATTTAATATTTATTTTCTTTTAAATGCCTGTAAAATTATTGAATTTTGCCAATGCTAGATTTGAGAAACTTTTAATTTTTTATTTAGATTTAATGCATTTTTCTTTTATATTTTACAGCTGAACAAAGCGAAAAAGTAGAAAATCGTTGCATGTTAATTTGGGAGGCAAGTATTCTATAAGTGTTCTTATTGAGTTTTATTTTACTTTTTAATTTTTTGTTTTAAGCACACATAACAAGTATTTCTGTATTTTTCTGTGCTAACATTTAAACACTTTAAATTTCTTTTCAGCTGTTATTCATTATAAACAGGGTTCGTACACTCCGGGAAAACCTGGAATTGTCAGGGAAAATGACATAGTTAAAAATGTCAGGGAAAAATATAGGAATTTTTCAATTTTGCCCCCCCCCCCTCCCAAATTTTTTTCCAGGGAATTTTGTACTATGAGTTCTAATCTTTGTTTTTATCGATGTTTCCTGAAAAACATTGAAAATTTTGGGGCAAAATGACGATGGCAATAAATAAGTGACGACCCCCAAAAAACTTCCATAGTCGCCATTTTTGCCCCACAATAGTTCCCAAGAAAAAAATTCCTCAGGTGAACAGGAATTATGCACAAACTCTACAGGAAAGAGGACAATTTACTGCTTTAGAAGCACTAGCCTGAGGATGGGAGGGTCAATCAGAGAAAATGGTTTTTGATTTAAAAGTCATTTTACGTGTGAAACGTAGTCTCCATCTTTGGTCATTCACTGGATGGAAGTACACGATGTTGAAATGCCTAAGTTTCCAAAAACAAATCAGAATTGGTTGTTTTCTTTAACTACAAACGTATGAAAACAATGTAAAATGCGCTTCAAATTGTTTTTATTATTATTGTTATTATTTTAAATATGTAATTTTCATGAAAAAGGAAAAAATTTGTTTGAAAAACTTTTCTTCATTGCCTAATGTAAAAAAAAAAAAAAAAAGAAAAAAACTTAAATTTTAAAATATAAAAGGAAAAAATCTAAGATTATTTTTTTATATATAAGGGGAAAAGTAACTTTAAACTATTTTACTTATCTTGAAAATATTGTTATTTAAATTTAATTTTGAATGAAGGGAGTAACCTGGAGTTTTCTAAGAAAACAGCTTGGAAAACCTGGAAAAGTCAGGGAATTTTTTTAATCCCTGATAAATTATAATTTCAATTAGTGTGTAATTTTAAATTACATGTTTAAAATTCATATTTTTGTTAAAATTTTTGAATTCAGATTTGTTGTCATTTGCATCTAAATATTATATGTACATATAGCTAACAATTTTATTGTTTTAAAAACAAATACCGTACAACTTCGTTTATCCGAAAACTATCTTGGGCCCAAAAGCAACCTGGATGATCGAAAATTTGAATAGTGTGCATACAAAGCAAAACAAATCCATAAATAGGTTAACTTACATTTCATTAGGACAAAAAACAATATTTTGTAGCAAAGTTACACATAATTATTTAAAAGGCATAAAATACTGTCAAAACAATTTTTTACATAATTTCTTAACGGAGAATTGATCTGCTGTCATCTGATTCACCTGTGTTGTTTGAATAAAGCATGATCATCTTAACACTGGATCATTGTAGTTCAGCTATAATGGTGTTAGTTAGTTTAACATAATTTATTGTACAATCGATGTAGGAACTGTAATAAAATCAAAATAAAAAGCAAATGTTGGGCATACTTATAGTTATGTTCTTGCTATTATAATTTGAAATTATCTGTGTGAACATGTATATTTTAACCTACAAATTTAATCAGGGTAAACAAGGTTCTACTGTAGCTTTTTTTCTATTCAATTGACAATCAATTCCCACGAAGTCAAGTTTGGTTTTAAAATTATCCTTTACAAAAAAAAAAAAAAAAAAAAAAAAAATCATTTATAAAGAAGAAAATTTGAAAGAATACTCTTTATTGTTTTTATATTTTGCACAAAATCTTCAAATAGACATTTGTCATAACCATCTCAATCACTCTCCTCTGTTTCAAATTTTCTGTATTTAGCTTTAAACAAAAAAAAAATAAAAAAAATTGAATTCTGAAATTTTGAATTCAAATTATGTTTTTTCGCAATCACGAACTGAGACAGGACCCTACTCATTGGAGTTATTGTTTCTAGAAACGGCTCCTGTCCCCCCCCCCCCCAAGTCTGCCTCTCCTCCTGGGCGGTTACTTGTGCATAGTTGTGTGTGTGCGTAGACCTGTGTGTATGCACGTAGGCGTGTGTGAAGTCATGTGTGTGAACGTGCGTGTGTGTAGGACATGGACGCCTCCGACCAGGAGAAGCGGATAGCTCAAAACCAGAGCAGCCGCGCCGTGCCGCCAGCAGAGGATGGTGGGTAAAAGCTTCTGGTCCAAGTTGAAAAAGGCACGGACACCAAAAACGGTCAAATGAGAACAATAAGCAATCGTGATTGCTCAAAAAAAAAAAATCAAAAGGTGAACCGGGGACTAATTACCTTTCTAATGGTTTTCAGTTGAAAAAATAGTAAATTGTTATAATTATATTTTTTAACATGCTAGATGCAGTAACTCTGTCAACCAATGTCCAATTATGTGGTTGCCAAAGTTTCGATGGTTCAGAACATCGATTCATCGGCAGTGGTTAAGTTAATTATATTTACTACACAAATAGTATGATGAAAAAAAAAATAGGTTGCAAAGTAAAAGAGGATATTGAGATTTCTTTGGACGCGCAAATAATTTACCCCTGTGTCCCCATTATCAAAAATAAAGTCTTAAAAGTATGCCAAAATTTTAAGAAAAGTCACCAAATTTAACGACTTGAGGAGAAATGGGAGTACCATCATGTGACTTCACAGTCTTAGGGTTGCCATCCAAATTTTGCTTCAAAATAGTTGCTTTAGTAACCTAAATTGTAAAAAAAAGTCGCCTAAATAGTCTCCTCAGCACAATGATTAAGTTGCTTTTTTCACCCATTTAGTTGCTTTTTCCAATACCTTTTAACTATTTACTAACTCAAAAAATACTTAGTGTAACAAAATCACACAAAAATCAAAACTTAATTTCTCAGATCTAACATGTGTTTTAACATCATTCAACATTTTTTACTGGAACTACTACTTCAAAAAAGCAACTCTCAGAATAGTAATGAAGTTGATGTTTCCAATATTTTTTAAATACAGTAAACTCCCGATTATCCGCGGAATAGGGTGGCACTGTAACCGCGGATAATTCGAATAATAGTTAAAAAACGATACTACTGTATACAATAGCTAAAGAGAGAATATGAATAACATTAACACACACTTAAATTACAGCTAAAAACATTGCTACATTCCCTCTACTAACATTGATTGTAAGAAATATACATATGTAAAAGCTAAAAACGACCAATAACACAATCATGAGTTTTAAAAAAAAATTAATGACCGTTAAAAAGAATAGTGAAAAGACCTGCGGATGAACGGACCGCCGATAATCGGGAGTTTACTGTATTTACAAATTCAAAAAATACATTGTGTCGCACAATCAAAAGATGACTACCTATAGTAACTACAAGAAAATAAAAACTTATTTTCCCAAACATAATATTTTTTTCAAGATTAACTTGGTTCATTCAGCATTTTTTTAATGGTACTAATAATAATAGAATTTAATGAAGATCTTTTTTTTTTTTGAAGTCAAGACAAAGGAATTATAAATTGAGTTTGGGTGTGATCAAAACAGAGATTTATATGCCATATGATTAAAAATCTTTCATTTAACACTTTGATGACAAAATACAAAATTTAGTTATTTTTTTTTTTAGCTATATAAATATCAATCAAACTTGATTTTCTTTTGTTAACAATATGGTTTAGCTTTGTTTCTTTCCGTTCTACAGTTCTTTCTCTTTCTTGTAACTTCTCTGCACCTTCTATCATCCACTGTGCTACTCTAATTTCTAACAAATCATTTTTCTTAATAGCTGATTTTAGTCGTTGATTTGCTAATTTTAATAGCAAATCTGAAGATTCTTGATTGGATTTCTTTTCTTGAGCAGCTATTTTTGCTTTGTCTTCCAGTTGTTTAATTGATTGTGCTTTGCTCTTTATTTCTTCTTCTCTCTGTTTCTCTTTTTCAATCATCTGTTCACGTTCTTTGTTTTCTTTCAAAGTCTGCTCCTTCAACTTTCTTTGTTCTTCCAGATAATTTTCATATGACTTGTGTGCCCCATACGCCAATTTTAAAAGTTCCTTTGTTATTTTTACCTGGCCTACATGTTGGTATTTCGTTAAAGCGTCTCTTATAATAAGTCTTTCATTAAGCATCCGCTCAGACATTTTTGACTAATCTTCAGCTTGGATTCTTTTTGAAATAGAGAATCCTCTCTCCACGTCTCCATTTCCATGAGACAAGCATAAGCTAACTTTGACAAGTTTATTAAGTAAAGGATATTTTAGTTGTCCTAGAGGAGTTTTCTTGTTTAGAGCATCTCTCCAAAAATGATCAACTCTTTCATGCTGATCATTGATAGATGGGGAAGAAAATTCCTATTGTAATACTTTCCACTCATCTTTCACAGATGCAGAATCCACTTCAAGGAAGTTGAGGGCCTTTGCTAGCAACAAAGTAAACACCAAACTAGTTTAAGGGAGGGGGGGGGGCACATGTGAATGGGGCACCATGACAACGTCAAGCAAAACATCTTAAAAAATTCTTAAATAATGGCAGGGCCAGTTCTACTTCTTAGCCTAACTTTTAGGGCAAGGACCCAGTTTATGTTCCTGTAGTGACAGGTTTTTGTTTTAGCAGATGCTGATGTAATGTTATCAGACTTCTACATGTGAAAACATATTTTAAATTACCTAATAAGCTAAACTTAATTATTGCAAACCAATACATGAACATTCCACATTTTGTTGTTATTGAAAATTTATTGGCAAACTGCTTCGATAATAGTTTGGAGAGCTTGTCATAAAATATAGGTCATTGAAGCTTTCTCTTAGAACAAATTGAAAATTTTGTCAAAAATACTCTACAAAATTTAAAAAGACAGGTGCTGGCAGAGATTCCAAAAAAAAAAAAAAAAAAAATTATAAACAAGCATTTTGTTTTTAAGCAGTCTTGAATTGTCAAGTCGTGAAAGAAAGTGCGAATCAAGTGACAAAAAGGCTTTTCAATGGTAATTTTCTACAATTTTTTATAACAAACTATAAGAATATAGGAAATATAGGACAATTTCAAAAATATAGGAAATATAGGACACTTTTGATGCTTTTTCTGAAAATACAGGAAATATAGGACTACTTCTACACCTGGTCACAGCACTGGAGATCATTATTAATAATGCAGTTTGGTTGGCTCAAAATCGTTCTTCCTAATTTTTTTTTCAATGAATTTCATAAAATATGAAAAAATAGTCGCTTTTTATTACAAAAAGTCGCTGTTTTTTTTTTTAAATAGTCGTTTTTGGCCTGTTTTTTGCCAAAAAAGTCGCCATAGTCGCCTAAGGTAAGAAATAGTAGCAAAAGTCGCCTTTTTAATCGCCAATGCCAACCCTACAGTCTGCTTGTTACAAGATATCTATCTGCGAAGCATGTGAGAGAAGTCTACCATTTCTAACCAAAACTCACTAAAAAGGGAAATTTAAAAAAAATTTGGAAGACTTGAAGGTTTCATATTTCAATAACAGGTTTTGGTTTCTGGTTAGGTTGATATTTGAACTGTCAAAAACCAAGCTATTAAGGCCTAATAACTATTGAAAAGTGTTTTTTTCCCTCTTTCAAATTTAACTGGAAAACATTAAATAGTCTTGTAATGCTTTTGCTGCTGAAAAAAATTAAAACTAAATGAATAAATATAAAATGTCGACAGTAAAGGCATCAAACATAAACAATATTTTCAAAGCAAATTTCCAACAGCTGAAGCTTTCTTTTGAACCCAATAAGTTAGAGTTCGTCCAGAAATGATGTTACGAAAGGAGGAGGATTTGTTAAATTGTGACATTTATGGATATTTCCTTATGAAATAATATGCTAAAAACTAAGGTAGGTGCGGGTAATAAGGCCTACCTAAGGGAGATTTGGAATAAAATGGAAAGAAAATGATCCGAATCAGCAAATTGCAAATTTAATTAAAGTACCATTCAATTACTACACCAAAATAACAAAAAACGGCCTTTCTTGCCAAAAACAATTATAAAATTAATTATTTAAATAAACCTTGCAATTGGGCCTTATTATACTACTGTAGGGTAATAAGGCCTAATATTTTAACACTCGTAAATAATCAAAATAAGCTATTAACATTGGTAATTGAGATCATTTGTAATATCCTTAAGCATTACTCATGCTGAAAATCTTTAAAATAACAAAAAAAAAAAAAACAGCCGTCAGGGCACTCAAAAATATCTTCGTCATCGGCTGTCAAACCAAAGCTTTGCTCATGATACCACCTGTTGCATTTTGAACAGGGCTTCATGTCAATCATTTTATCCTCCTCACAAGCGTGACAGTACCACTAGCATCGTTTTTTTTTGTGTGTTTTTTTTATCGTCTTTCTTTGAGGGTTGACGTCATTTTTTGCTTTTTTCTCTTTTCTATATTCTTCAAACAGTTCTTTGGTGACTTTAATTCCTCGATAATTAATAGATTTTCTTCTTAAAATTGATGTTTTTTCAGTATTTTTCACTGGAGTACGCATAAGCTCCTGAACTGCTTTTTTTTTTGTTAAGCTAGTGGTACATTGTCCTCTTCATCATCCGAACTAGAACCGTAAATCATGCCGTACGTCGTTCCAGGAGGTTTGTTTGGGGTACTATTAATTACTTCATCTTGTGCTGTCGATGTGGAAGGCCTTGGGGTTATTGGCGTGAGGGAGGTGCGAGGTTGCGAATTTTTTTCTTGAAATTTGTCAGCTTCGGGAGCTGGAATTTCTGTTAATACAGACGGAGCAAAAGCTGTTTCTGAAATAGCCTGTGGATTCAATAGATACAAACCAGTGGCTTTAAAGCCGCTAGTAATGTTACTATGTGTCATGCATTTAGACCAGATATTTGAAAGAATAACATTAAACCGTGCCTTGGTGAGCTTCTTGTCTGGGTTTTGTTCCGTAAATGATAAAACTTCTGCATCCCAGTGGTGTTCAAATGATCGATAGACGGTTTTATCAAGGGGTTGGAGTTTATGAGTGGTGTTCGATGGTAAACTGCATAATGATATATCGAGAGAATCGGCGACTTCAACGATTGTTAAGTCTAGGTGACAAGCCGCTCCATCAAATATTAAAAGGGACTTTCCTGCACTTTTAAATCTAGATAGGTGCTTTAGAAATTCTGTAAAAAGTTCATTAGCCATATGACCCTTTGTAGATTTTTCTACCAAAGAACCCAGTGGCAAATTGTCATATAATTCTGCCTTCAACCGTTTGCCTTTAAATATTATCATTGGTGGTTTAGCAGTACCAAGTGCATTTACACATCCAGCTATTGTAACACTTTCGGCGTGTTCCGAAGACTGTAAATAAACTCTTTTAGTCCCCTTCTTTGCCAAAACAGTCTGCTGGTGGTGAATTGTGAGACGGCAACCTTTCTCATCCATGTTGTATATTCTTTCAGGATGACTTCTCAAGTCCAGATTATCATAAATTTCATTCAGTCTGTTAAAGTGATCATTAACGATAAATTTGTTAAGCTTTTGAGCTCTGGCCGGTTTCATAAATTGAGCTTTTCGTCTAGATATTTCCGGGTGTCTTTTCATAAATGCTTTAAGCCAATCTTTACCAGCAACTTTAGCAAGTTTATTAAAATTATGCTTTATGTTATTAAGCTCACAAAATTTATAAACCAAGCGTCGGAGAATACGTGGTGTCACAGGCAACCCTACTTCAGCAAACCTCAAAATTCTGATGACAAGATCAGCTTCCTGGTCATCAATGAGAATAGATTTTCTGCCAAGTGTTTTTTACAAACTTCCGGTCTGGAAATGGTTTCTAATGGTTCTCCTGGGAACATTATACCTCACAGCTGCTTTATATGAGCTCAGCATACCTCTTCTTACTGCTTGGACAGCCGACACTAAGTCATTATCAGACCACAGTGCTCGTTTGGGGGGCATTGTGATGTAGGCATTAAAATAAGAATGAACCAAGTCGTAAACAGCCGCAATTACTAATAAACACTCATACCATGTTGAGAAAGATTCAAAATAAGATGCACAGCTGAAAAACTACGTTACAAAAAAAAGGAGTATAATAAGGCCTACAGTCAACTTTCGTAGGCCTTATTAGCCGCTGACGTCAAATTTAAAAAAATACAAAAATATACACTAATTCGATCATATTATTTCACTCAGACATGAAATATCGATAGAAGCATTCAAGACAGATAACTGTAGCGCAAAACTATGCATAAAAGTATGATATTACAAAAATTACTTACATTTCAATCTGCCGATTTTTTATTATTCGTGTCTTACAAGCGTTCCTTGAAAATGAATCTGGGCTCGCTGGTCAAAACAACTGAGTATGGCGTTGCGACCAGTTTGAGGTGTAAACTATCATCAGCCATCTGGGAGTGTAAACTATCTACGATAGCATTTTTGAGCGGCTACAACCATTTTAAATTATATTTTCGCTGTTTAGGCCTTATTACCCGACAGGCCTTAATACCCGCACCTACCTTATATGTAGCATTTTTTAAAGACTAACTCATTTATTATAAACATTATTAATTACATGGATATTTTATTCTAATTTTTGTAAGCATTTTTTTTTTTTTTTTTGCCCTCATATTAGAAAAATACTGTTTTCTGGTCCTAAAATTAAAATTTGAACAGTTCGGTACGTTTTTGGAATTTGAAAACTCCCTACGTTTTTCTTGGGTGCCCAAGTACCTCCCTGTTGAATTTTGTCGAAATCCGACGCAAACTATATATATATACATATAAATATATATATATATATATATATATAAAATTAAGCAAACAGAATTTCAAATATTAAACAATTTATATATAATTAATGATGATAAAAAGGAAAATTGCAAACAGCTATTAAATAGGAAAGATAAAGTATGAATCCAGAGCTCATCAGCCGAGGAGTGCTGCAAATGGTGCTTTTGCCCAGTGTTACTCTATATTGCATGTACTGGAGCTTAAACATTCTCTTTTAGTTCATAGTTAAATTTTTGGTCTTTTGACCATAATTAATGAATTCTCCACGGCTGATGAGCTCTGGATTCATACTTAATCTTTTCCTATTTAATAGCTGTTTGCAATTTTCCTTTTTATCATCACTAATTATATATAATTTGTTTAATAGTTGAAATTCTGTTTGCTTAATTTTATATTTACTTGACTTTTTAGTTTTGCTGCGTTGCGCATCTATGGGCTTTTGGTGTGGTCTTTTCAATATTTTTCACTTTTATTATATATATAATATATATATATATATTCTTTGTTTTATTTATATAGATTCTCTACTATTTTTTCTTGTAACTAATCTAAATTTTATTTTAGGGTACTGTTACTCACAGATCATTTGGTGATATAATGTTCAAATTATGCCCCACTGAAGCATTTGCAAGAGAATTTTTTAAGAAACGAGGTTTAGAACACTATTGGGATTTAGTTTATGGAACCTCTGTTTTGGAAGCTGCCGAAGATGCTTAGTCAACTACAAAAATATTTCCTACTTTGAAGAAAAATCATTTGTATTCATTTGGCATAAAACTTCTACTGTACAGTTTGTATTATTAAAGAATTATTCTTTTTCTGTTTTCAAAGTAAATAAAATCATACACAAGATTAGTCAGCAGTTGGAAAATTGATGAACAAAGTGTGTGTGCGTGTTTAAGAGAATGTGGCAAAACAACTTCTTTTGGAACAACTTCTTTTTTTGCCCTTGATTTTAAACTAGCTCTTGCACACATGGCATAATGATTTAACTTTCAGATTACACAGGCCTACATTTTTTTTCTTCATGAAAAAGTGTTTCAAATTTAATAGGTGCCCTATAATAAATGGGGTGTGCTGATCATGAAGTTATTTTTATAGAAATTGCGAAAAATATGGAGAGAATACTTATTAAAACTATATTTAATAGAAAATTCCTGTGAAATTGAGTTGTTCATTAAAAAAAAAGCAAAAACAATGCAGTTTTATCTACATTAGCCAGTCGTTGGGGTTTTGTCGTTTGAACTTGCATCTGCTGATTGCTGTTGGATGGTTGGAAAAGGTGGAGGAATGGGAATTCCTTGTCCATGAGGTACTGGCTGTGTAGCAGATGTTAATTTAGAATACTGATTTGTATGTTTATTTTCCAAATTGAAACCCTTGACATCGTAAGAGCAAAAGTAAGTCGTCTTCCTGGTTTTTTGGTTCCCTAGATAGCATAGAAATAGCCAAAGGTAAAAAGCTAGGTGTACCTTTTGTTCATTTTCTCAGTAGCTAAACACACTTTGTGTGGAGCCCAATGTTTGTCCTGATCACCAAGTTTTACCCCGAAGTAAGCGTGATAAGATTTCTTAACAAATACTGTTATGTTTTGTTGATGCTTTGTTATCGTTAAATTACCACACATGTAAAAAAATGTATCATGACTGTTTTTACACTTTCTTGAGGGCATTATAACGCACTAAATACTCGGGAAAACAAAACACAACTAGATGCCACAAACAACTGGCGCTAACTGTTTCGTAAACAACTGCTGATACCGTCAAGTTGACTTTGACAGATGCGAAAATGAAAATGTGTTACGACTGAAATAAAATAAACATGACATTATACTAAAATATTTTTAATTGATGTATCAAGGCTTCGTCAGGGGTCACCAGAGATTGAATAAATCAAAAACCAACTCCAGGGGTCTTCATGGGGCTGAGATACAGAGGGGTGAAAAACCCTACTTGTTCTGTCATGTAGACTGTCCTTAATTGGGTGTTTATTTTCATTCTTCTCTCTTGGCGGTGGATATTTGGTTTTGTTGGTAACCGATAATTGGGTTTCTTGGAAATAGGACATTTTAAAGAATTAATTTCAATTCAATTTGGGAAATATCAATAAGGTACTTTCTTGCCTTTGGTACAAAATACATAAGGTTTTTTACTTTCTTCTATATCTAATATATAGAAAAAAGTATTGGATTCGTGCAAATTTCCGAATTTTGACGGATTCGAACGTTTTGAGGTGTGCCGAGTCCATTTCGACTATTTTTGGAAAATGTCTGTCTGTCTGTGTCACGTCTGTGTGTGACCAGTTTTTTTGTGGCCACTCTACAGCAAAAAATACCGCATGAAATTGAACGAAATTTAGTACACATATGTGCCCCTATGTGAACTTGTGCCCATTGGTTTTTGGCGCGAATTCCTCCGGGGGGGGGGGGGGGGGGGGGTGGAGCAATGGGACGTTTTTTGAGCTACGCGAGCTTACTATTCCTCAGGAAGTAACTGGCTGAATCAAACAAAATTAGGTCAATATGTTGCCATTAACAGGAACAGGTGCTGATTCAATTTTGGTGTCAATAACTCAAATGGGGGTTGAGCTATAGAACGTTTTTTGTCGTCAATTGTGACTGCTGTATCTCAAGAAATAATGAACGAAATGAAAGAAAAATTTATCGGCAAGTAGCCCTTAGTGGGTATAAGAGCTGATTTTATTTTGGTGTCAACAGCTAAAAAGGGGGGTAGCGCAATCACCCGTTCTTTTTTTTCATTGTGAGTGCCCTATCTCAAGAAGTAATGCTATGTTCTGGTTGAAATTTGGAATATATGTGAATCCATATGTAAACAGGCTTTGGTTCAATTTCGACGCCAATCGCTCCAAGAGGTTTTGATTTTTTTTTTGCGAATAAAAATAGCTTTATTAATGCAACAATAAGAAAGATAAATCGTAATAGATTGTCGTCTGTGTATTTCTCGTGATTTTTATTGTATGGAAATGATTGGAAATATTATCTCAATGATTTAAAATTTTTAACTGTTGCCATCTAATGTTTGTTAACAAATAAAATATTTGTTAATTCAAGCAAGGCTTTTAAAATAACTTTCAATTTTCGCTCTTTGCTTTTGCAATAATTCAGGCATTGGGATGGTCGTCAAGTTTTTGCATGTGTAATTTTGTTTTTGTTGGGAATATTGCTTCCTCGTCAAGCATGGGGAAGGATCAGAAAAAAAAAGAAAAATATAGAAGAAAGTTTCGCGATGGCCACAACATACTAGTTTCATTTTGTGAAAAATCTTGATGTGATGGGCTCAAACCGAATTCATATTCAGAATCAGCGTACTCGTATTAGCTAAGGACACTCGTAAAATTCAAAACACGTAGGCCTGTGTTACTTTTGACTCTAGCAGCAAAAAGTGGGTAAGATTTTTATCTTGGCAATACAAGTAACTTTCAGGTAAAGATTTGATAAGTTGTGCACAAAATATTTTTATGAAAATATTTTGAAATGGGAGGTAATGTAATGAAATTTAAAGCATTTTATATAAAATTGGTGTGTAGAGCGAAGTTAGTAGTTTTCCCAATATTCCTGATAAATATTGTTCTGATATTCTTGCTTTAAAAAAAAAAAACTATGTTTTATTTATCTCTCAACTAAAACATATTGGGGCCAATCTGCATCAAAAAAAAAAAAAAAAAACTCCCAAAAGCAGTTGTAGTGTTCAAGATTAAAAACTGGACTGTCACTTGATATTTAAAGGGAAAATTTTGAACAAAAAGCTTAAAATTAAATTTATTTTTATATCATATACTCTTATTTACATATTGAATGAACATGTTTGTAATGTTATTGCTGTCATAAACTGGATGGCTTTTGGTGTATGAAATAAACTGTCTTCGTATTCTGGACAGTTCTCCAGCTGTTAGAATTTTGAATAAAACAATCTATGTATTAGAAGTCAAGGAAAAAAAGAACAACTGAAAATGCACATACGGTTTTTAAGAAATTCATTTCAATGCAGATATAACTAATTTTAATTTGCCATCTAGCTAAAAAATTTCTGTGTTTGTAGTTGCACTAATATGTTTATAGAAGTTTTAAAGAACTTAACCTAAATTTTAAAATAATATATTAAAAAATGCAACACTTTTTTTCTCGTATTTTTTCTGGGGGTTAAAACTACAATACACACACACACATATATATATATATATAATATATATAATCAGATATATTGAAAGTATGAAATTAGTTCAGTATGAAAATATTTTTCTAAAAAGAATGACGAAAGATTTTAGAATTTAAAGGGATTCTTTCTATGCAAAACTGAATGCCAATGTTATAAAATAACAGGCTGCTCTTTGCCCACAGGCAGTAGTTTAAAAGACCCCTGTATAAAGCATTGTCAGAATACATTGACTAATAACACAAAATACACTAATTAAAATGTTGTAGATGCAATTAGTATTACTTGACATTTATATTTATGAAAGGATACTTTTTGTTCTGTGTTAGGTATGCTAATTGTATCTCCAGGCACAGATGTCTTTTGAGCATCAAGTATGTTTTTCACAATATCTTGGGTTGTTCTATCCAAGTCATATAAGAAATTTGTAGATGCAAGTGGTTGCTAAAGAAAAATTTTAATTATATTATTGAACTAGATTAGAAACACAGCAAATTTTAGGAATATTTATTTATTATTCAGGAATTGTGTTACAGTATCAATATTGAGAAGGAAAAGGGGGGGGGGGGTAAAACAAATCCACACTCATTCTAGAGAGGCGAAAAACTACCGTAAATCACTAAAATAAAAACAAAATCGGAAGAGAAGAGTTCTGCATGGTTGTGAAAAAATATGGCGATAGTTCTTCAATCTTTTTCTATTTTACAGGGTTCATACTCAACTTTGAAAATTAAAAGTAAGGAGTTGTGCAGGAAATCATTTTAATTTTTAAGAACTAGTTTCTTGTTTAAAGATACATATTTTTTTTGAAATATATTTTTAAAAAATGCAACATACTAACTTTATAGTACAATAAGCATTTACTACTTCTTAGACTTGAGCCGTCTGGAAATCAAATTCAAATACGAGGGGGGGGGGGGGGGTCCATTGAAATATGTTTCATTGGCAAATGAATAAAAAAATAAGTGATACTGCTTGAAAACTAGTATTTTTCTCAAAAACAAAGTACATACTAACAATTTTCTAGCCAAAAAAAGGCTTGAAAACATAAAATAATTGCAAAAAAAAGATTTATATATAAGACACCCAGTGAAAGTAGTAGAGGCCAAAATAACTTCCAACTATCAAAATAACTTGAATATTTACAGGATACAAAAAGATAAACTTCGAACACAACAAACAATTTTTGACGAAGCTTGTGTTTGATTTTGGTATAGAAACGTAACTCATACAAGATTGAAATACAGAAAATTCAATTTAAACATTAGGAATCCTTTTGAAAAAATAATACAAATTATTTTGATTTTCTAAATTGATCAAAATTTTGTAGACCATTTCAAAACTTTTGTGTGACTCTATGCTGATAAACATAGAAAACTGACTAATTTTAAGAATTTTTCTTTTAAAAAGTATGAAAATTACTAGTCGACCCGTGCGGAATTCCGCACTGTGCTTCGAATCGTTTCATAAGGTATTTCGCTCTTTAAAAATTTCAAAGAAAGAACATTATGTAGAAAAACCCAAAAAAGTAAGCGCACAAGAGAAAGCATGTAATTTGAAGACATCAGTAACAAAACCTCTTTAAGTACAACGTTGTGATAATTTGATCATCGCTCGCCTTTTGGTTGTACATATTTTCAATGCAAACATAAATATCATTAAAAGTGTGGCTGAGTGACATGTGAAAAAGCAGTACAGAAATACATTCCTGCCCATGTGAGCATCTGACGGAAAGATATTGAAACATTAAAGATATATTTATTGGCACGGACTCGAACTGACGCCATTCCGATTAACAGCATGACACTCCAAGAAACCTAGCAATAGCGCCTTCCTTTTCGATTGCTATTCATTGAAGGAATGCATAATAAAAAACAGCAAAAAATCTTTTTTCCGAAAAAAAAAAAATAAGATCATGCGTCTATGCTTTGTCATTAGCCAGCATGATGCGATTTAAAATTATTTGTAAAACATGGAATTTGATTAAGAATGAGGAAGATCTCACTTAGCGATTGAAACAAACATTCCAGAGAAGTAATAAATTCGATTGAAAATAAGCGTTTTTATTTTTGAATATTAAACAATTTTCCATAGCAGGCTCCTTTAACCGTTACGGTTTAAATGCCCACACATGTTTTTCTTTTAATCAAACACTTAAAATTCAAAACAAAAACCAGGTGAACTGAGTCCGTTTTTTAAGTGTAATTTTTCGAACGTAGACAAAATGCTTGTTTTTTTTTTCAGCCGAAAGCAGAGAAGTAGAAAATGATTTCTTACTAATGAAGTTGATAGTAATTTTAATGTTTTATATCATATTCTAATAAAAAATTAAAGGGTTACTGGGTGTAGTAGTTTCATACTCATAGTTTCAATTTGGCGTAGTATTGTTTCATTTGTTCAAAAGGTCGAACACTGCTATTAGAAAAATCTACATTTCAGCATATAATGAAAACGTTTTTCTACACAAAGGGGATTTGATTCCCTTGAGGTAAATCTTAATATTTTTTTTATTCTTACATTATGCTTAGTGGTCAGGACGGAGTCAAAGCTTTAAAAAAAAAGGAAGAACACCCTTCGATTAACAGTCAACTTATCTGAATGATAATTGTAGCCTGCATAAAAGAGTCAAAACAAAGTAGCATTCCCACTGCATTTATTTTATTACGTGTGTTATCTGTTGTATGTTATGAGTACATGTAATGCGTAATATTAATGTAAATTTGCTATTATGTCGGCCAGCTCGAGCTTGCCCGAAGTTCAGATAGTTTATAGCAGAACGCTCCACCGAAAAAAAAACTTTTTAATTTAATCAAACAACTAAGCCCAGTGCTTTAAAAAAATAAAAACTGGTTAATTTAATTTTTTTTTCTTGCCGAAAGCGACGCAATTAATTGGAAAATTGAATTAGAACTTTGCTTTTAAAAAACATTAGCATAAGAACTACAGGCTGCATCAAGGTTTTGCAACAGCAAGGGGCCTTTCCGAAAACTTGATTTTTAGACCGTAATTCTTTTTTTCGTCATTAGCCGGCCTGATAAGTTTTAAAATGAGGGGGGAATTTCTTCAAGGGATAAGAAAGATAACGCATACCGACAGAAAAATAATCCACAGAAATAATGTATAAGATAAGTTATTGAAGAGAAGTGTTTTTATTTTTGAAAATTTTTTACAATTTGTTATTGCACGCTGCTTGAACCGTTATGGCTTAGATGGCAGCACGTGTTTATCATTTAACAGCACGGTTAAAATATAAAATAATTTGAACTAAGTTCTTTTTTAAGCATAGCTTTTCCTATGTAGTAAAAATGTGATAGGCTATTAGTTTTTTTTGCAAAAAAAAGAAAAATATATATATTTTTACCCTTCAAATTGAGGTAGTATTTTTTTTATTTGTACAAAGGGTCAAAAACTCATTAGAAGAATCTATATTTCAATATACGATTTATTATTTTTTTCTGAACAAAAAAACAATTCTATTGTAGTCTGAAATCTTAAACCTGATATTTATATTTTCGCTTACATTATGCTTTAATTTTCTTATTGGAGCCAAAGCTTAAAAAAAAAAAGAGCCTTAAAATTAAGAAGTAATTTATCTCCATGTTGCATCAAGTTTTCATAACAGCAAGGAGCATTTCCATCTCATTTATTCTATTCCTTCATGTTGTTAAGTGTTCATGTAATACGCGATATTTCTCTAATTTTCTGATGTAGATTGTTCAGACATCGGCCTGAACACTCATTCTCCTGGTTACCAGGCGAACGCTCTGCCGATCGAGCTATTCAGATCTGTTGGTCACAGTGCAAGTTAAAATTATAAATTTAAACGGAAAACCTCATTCTGGTTCTTTAAAACAGGTCTTTTTGATAGAAAAAAAAAAATTTTAGACCGTGGGTCTATTTTTTCGTCAGTAGCATGCACGATAAGCTTTAAAATAAGGTGTAAATCAAAGAAATTGATCAAGAATTGAAGAAGATCTCGCGTAGAAACAAAAAACAGGCTACATAAATAATATATAAGGATAATTCTAGGAGATAGTGGTACCACTATTTAGCTATTAAGTTGTTCTTTCATCTATTGTATAAAATGTGTTCAAATTGAGAAGAAAAAAAATAAATAAAAAAGTCCTGATTTTTTTTTTTTTTTTTTTTTGAATCCAAAAAATTAAACTTTGTTACGTATGTATTAAAAGACTTAAAGAACTTGAAACAAAAATAAATTTCAGCCAGCAATTCTGTGCTTTACTTTCTGACATTCAACACTCTTAAAGAGCATGAATTATGTTAAAAACTTTTCAATTTAATGATTTTAATAAAAATACAAATGAACTTAATTTCTTTGTCTCTCCACAAGGCATAGTAAGCATCATAAATTCAAAAAATCTTATACCTATGGCAGTTGCAAAGAAATTGCAATTTTCAAAGTGAACGCGTTAAAAGTATAAAGCAGCACATAAAAGAGTTTAAATTAAGTAAATTAGTTTAGAATTGCATTTTAGAGCCCTACAATAAACGTATTATTAATAACATTTGACTTAATTGAAGGAAAAATTAAATTAAACCAGCAATTTAGATTTTAACTTCTTGGCTCTCATAAAGGACACAGAATTTGGCTTGAAAATTTTAACTTTATGATTTTTTATAGGAATAAAAAGAAATTTTATTTGTTTGCCCACCAAAAAAGCATAATACATATCTAAAATCAGAAAAATTTGATCCTCATATTTGATACAAAGGGATTGCTTCAATTAAAATGAAAGCAACAAAAGTCTAAAAATGGCAAATAAAAAAATTTATTGAAGCAAAAAAGACTTCAGAATGGTACTTTAACAAGTCTACAAGATGTTGTATTATAAATAACTAGTGGCACCCACACAGCTTTGCCGTAGTAGAAAATTAAAAGGTCTTTTGGTTCGCCTGTATATTTACAAATAATGTATGATGAATTTCTCCCCAATTGGCTTGCCTATGTTATGGTTCCACGTTATGGTAACTTGGTAATTTACTCGTCCATCTTATGATAATTTGTCCGGGAAAATGTTCTTAAAAATTGGAAAAGAAAAGGAATAAAATCGAAATTTCGAAAAATCGCTTCGAGGTGCACACCCTCATTCTACACACTAATTCTGTGCCAAATTTCATGAAAATCGGCCGAACGGTCTAGGCGCTATGCGCGTCACAGAGATGCTGACAGACAGAAAGAGATTCGGACAGAGAGACTTTCAGCTTTATTATTATTTAAGATTATCATAATTCGGATGTGGGGAAGAAAATAGTTTAACGAAAAAAAATCGAATTTCCGGTATTAACAAGCGAAAATTCCGGTAAAATTTGGTATAATGTAATCACTCGTATCGGATTGGGGATGACAGAAGAAAAATCTTTAAGGTCATGTAGAATTAAAAAAAAAAGGATTCTGTAAGGAGATAATGGCAATATTCAGGAGTTTTAAGGTCCCTCATTTTATTCTCTTAAAAAGCAGTGCAGCCAGAATTTATTAATTTTTTTTTTCAGAAACGGAGGGGGGGGGGGGGAGGTTATAATAATTCATACACTTATATAAACTACCATAGCTAGGATTGGCAATATGGCTCAAAATTAAGAATCCTGGAGGGATGGGGGCTGGCATACATTAACAGATGCATATAAATATTGTATCTAAAGTGTAAGATTCAATACTCATTTTATTGAAGAATTTCATGTATTTCTAGGCATAGAATTATGTACTGATTTCCACTTAATACGTGCTGCACCTTGCATAAGTGTGCAAAACTAAAAATCTCTTCAATCAGCATTGTATATCAGGTATGTCTGCTGCTATTGGTGTGGCACCAATTTAGCAGCAGTGAGCAAGGTGTGTGCACTGGGGGTACTGTAGTAACCCCAATTCTATGAGCTAATGGGATATTGTAATAACCCCATTAGCTCATAGAATTGAACATAAATATGACATTGCAAACTTTTTATGCTTTTAGGTTCATAATTTCACACTTCATATGCTTTGAAAATGCCTTTTTATTCATCACTTTTGAAATTTTTTTATGGGTGAGCATATGGAAGTCTTTAGGGCATAATGGAAACCTCTCCGTAAAGAGGTCACCCCATTTCTGAAGCTCTGCACGAGTTTATGACAATGATATTCAACCTGCACAAAATTTTATTGATGTACACTTATTTGGGTAAGGCTAGATTACTATAGATTGAGGGTATGGACACTCTCAGCTTACAGGAGCATAAATAAAAAACATACATAATTACTCTTACACATTGTGTAGATAAATTTGGTGGAGGTGCTTTTTGCATGAATAATGCCATCTGCTATATTTTCAAGAGGAAGCTGCTCATCTTTATGCAAGGTAAACAGAGGTGAATCCCATCTATTTCTAGAATCTGGCGCTTCAAACCTCTGGATAAGAGCATCAAATCTATAAATAACAGTAATGATTATAACAGATATACACACATACAATCAACTTTCAATTAAGATTGCCTTCATTAAAATTTTAAAGTGACAACTAATAAAATTTAAAAGTCTACAGACAACATATTAGTAACTAAAAGTTTGAATTTTCTAGTTGGGTGTATAGGCAGACTTTTGAGCATGGTGTGAACATTTCTGAAGGCGATCAAAATAAGGAACTGAGGTTGTAGTGACTAAGAAAAAAAACAGAACAAGTGAAATTTAAACTTTTCAAAATTCAATAGGATTTGTAAAGTTGAAAATTAATAAGTCAAAGATTTTAAAAATTCAATTAATTAAAATCATTGATTTGAATAAATGATATCTTATTTATCTCCTTTCTCAGAATAATTATCAAACTTGACAAAACGCTTACTTTATAATGCGCATATCTTTCAAATTTTGATAAAAGGAATACTCTGAAAAGAAGGCTTTTCTTCAAATAAAAATCATTTATATTAAACTTACATGTGCTTTTCATAAATTTGATCAGGTTGTCTAGTTGTGTTATGCAACCAGCAATCAGAAGAAAGAAGATCACAATGTATCTGGAATAAATAATTTTCAATTTAATGATAACTTTTTAGAAATTAACACTCTACATTTCTATTAAATGTATTTAGAAAATACAAAATCATAATTTAAAAATACATAAATAAAAGCACTCTGTTGACGTCGTGAAACCAATGAAAGGATATCTATACCTCTAAAATGCAAAATAAGGTAAAAACAGAGATGTGCCAATTAATTGGCAAAAAAAAAAAAAAAAAAAAAAAAAAATCCAAATATTTTTTTAAGCATAACTTCAACAAGAAAATGTAATGAATACAATTATTAACAACTAGCAGTACCCCGCATGGCGATGCCCGTGCTAAAAATTTAATGGAAGTCCGTTGAATAAAATAAATTGGTGCCCCCTCCTCCTCTGATGTGAAATGATTATTTATCTTTGTATAAACTGCATACACAACTTTTCAAAAAAAAAATATCAAAGTTTCTTTGGAATTTAAAACTTTTTGTCAAATTATTAAATTAGATTTACAGTTGGTTAAACTCTATTTAGCGAGTGAAGCGGTTTTTACTGCAATTTAAAATAGTTCGACAAATAAACAAAAAAAAACATCAAATAATATCTTTCAAATGTAAAAATAATTCCGCAACTCTATCGCCAAACTCGCCCAGCAACCACGCTATCATAATCCATCTGTCTAATGAAAAAAAATATGCCGTGGAATATTCAAAAATCATCGTCAGAAAGAAAGAAAAAAATGTTGTAAATTTCACTTGGATAAAAATAAATCAAAAGTTGCTTTTCTTTCAAAACAAATCACCAAAACAATGAATTACATTTATGGTTGCTTTAAAACAATAATCCTAGACTGAACTGCTCAGCGCCTAACGTGCCAATCGACCGCACAATTGGAACCCAGCCCTTTTGAGAGTGAAACGGATGTTTTTTCGTTGGCAATAATAAATGTTTTGCCACACAAACAAAAAGGTATATGATCACATTAACAGTAGCTTTCAAATCTTTATTTGTTAAGAGCTGCGTTTCCCAACTTTGCCCGGTCCACCTTGGGAATAAAAATTGTCTCAAGTGACATATATTCAACAACCAAGCTTAAATAAAAGAAAAAAAAAACACCATGCAAAATTACCCTTCCAAACATTGGCGACAGATATTAAAATACTTTTGAGAAATTAAAATGCGAAAGATGGATTTTAATAGCGTAACCATGGAAACACGAAATAAAATAAGTTAAAGAAATTAAATGCAAAATAAGGACAGAAACAATGGAGTCGAAAAGCGTAACCGTGGAAATGCGAAAGTAAAATGGTTGACAACCCGAATCAAAATGACATGTTGCGAACTTGATTTAAAAATGCTTGTAACTTTTTTTCCTTTGAAGATAGAAGCTAAGTTTTGCGACCAAAGGTCGAGAGATCAGGAGTAAAAAATGTTGCTTTTTCAAATGGTGTCAAAAAGAAAATTGTGGGACAATTCCTTCACTTTTTATTGATAGATTTAATGAAGAAAGTAATGCCTAAATTTCAGCTAAGCCTAAAAAAGTTTGAGCTAAAAGCACAAATTACTCCCGCCGTAATTGAGTTAGAGCATTAAAACAAATTGTTTAGAACGTGAAAAATTCTACCCTTTTCAATGATATATAATATTAACATGTTCAAGTAATTTTTCACTACCATATTCAGGAATTTATGTGAAATTTGGGACTAAATTGGAATAAAAAAAGAACTATTTATCAGAATTTTTTCGAATTATAGCCTATGTCACTCAGTAAGAAAGCACCTTTCATATAGTGAAGGAATTTTCAAATAGGTGTAGTGGTTCTGGAGATTACCTCGAACATAGAAACACACAAAAATCCGCCCTCTCTCTTTATAATATTAGTATAGATAAATAAATATAATTTTCTACAAACATTACTATACAACAGGTATGAAAGTGTAGGAAGATAAAACAAAACAAATAGTTTGATAAGTGCATAAAACTTATTTAAATATTACAGAACAACTGTTACAGCTTATATTCACATGGTTCTACTAAGAAAAATTCAAGTCCGGGATATTTAAATTGAAATGCAAAAAATGTTTATATCCTACCTTTTCCCCCACTCTTTTTGCATCACCTGTCTAGCCAAAAATGTAACAGAAATAAACAAATGTGTATATGATCTCATTACAACCTCCCCTTAACTCTCTTGATCAAAGAAGTTTCCAAATGCTTTTGTTTTATATCTTAAAGAAAATTAGGATCATTTCCGAACAGTTTTTGTAATGATACACTCACCCCAAGCTTTTGATAACACAACTTGATTTTTTTTTTCAGTTATTCTGTTCCTCGTAACTATACATATAATTACACAACTTACTCCTGAAATTATTAAGGTTAGATTCAACAAAAAATCAAAACATCATTTAATTTTAAAAAAATTTACACACTTGATTATCATTATTATTTTCACAAACTAATGAATGAAATGGTGTTATTTTAATTTATTTTTTTTTCTATCTTGAATAAATATACGGTAGAATTCATGTCAATTCAACCAGGTGATTATTTTGATTTCGAACTTTTCTGATTGTAACATATGTTAAACTTTATTTAAAAGTAAGATAAGCATATTTTTTGGTTTGGGCCAAAAAAATTCCTTGGCTGAGATACAAGCTGCCAAAGATGGTGCTCCAGTCATCATTTCTCACTTGTGATTTGACAAAATCGTTACAGTTCTTTATCTCGGAAACGGTACAACCAAGTTTGTTGTGGTTTGTTTTAATAAATGTGTTTTTTTTTTCTGTTTAAAAAGATATGCAACCTTTTGAAGGATGTGTTTAAGTTTATTTGCTTACTGGCGCGTCCCTTGTAAAAACTTTTTTTTTTTTTGGTGAGTATCAAACTAGCATAAGTTTAATAGCATCTACTATGTGCTTAGAACAGGGGCGGATTTAGTCTATTCAAGGGAGTGGTGGTTGAAAATTGTGAAAGCCATATTCCTTCCCTCAAACCCATCATGTAGGGGGGCAGGGAATCAATTGCCCCCACCCCTTTATCATGTATTTTAAATACTAATCGCCCCCATAAACTTATCACCCCTTAAAGTGTTAAATCTCCCCTTTGGGGGCTATCCCCCCAGGGTTGGAAACTACTGTTTTAAATCATAGCAAAATGTATTATTATACCAGTATAGTGTAGTCCATGGAAGAAAAAGATTGGAAAACACATATAGAAATATAAAAATTATTGAAGTTCAAAAAAGGAAGGAGGGGCGAGCTTAAATTCAAATTAAAAAAAGGGTAACACTGTTCATCCTCAACTACACTAATTGTCTAAACTTAATTTTAAGCAAATTTGTGGAATGTACTTGATTAAAATTATGACGGTCATGGATGGGTCGGTCGCTCCCCCCCCCCCCCCCCCCCCCCCCCCAGTAAATCTGCCACTGGCTTAGCATTAGTGAAAAAAAGTATTACCTCATCTCAGAAATTGGTTCAAATAGCAGAAGAATAAAAATCTTCTGCTATCTTTTTTTATTCTATGTGCAACTATCGCAGTAAATCATTATATTTTTTGTTTGCAACATCCGAAGAGTAGAATTTTTGTGTCAAATAAGAAAACAAAATTTTGATGTTAAAATATAGTACCCAATTGCTAATAGAAAAAGACTTACATTTAATTGTATGATAAAGCACTTAAACAAGATATTTTTTAACGCTATTTAAACCTTTCTTGACACTTAAGACATAATTAGTTTTACAGAGATAAAGGAAATTTTCATTTAACAAGTATTTTGTTCCTGATAGACAAAATTAGCTTGCTAGTAAATCATTCCTGTAAAATATTAATTATCAAACATATTAAATTTTCCTTTATCAGCAATAAAAATAAACTTACCACACAATGAGTAGTTTTGCAACTTTTACTCAAGCAATATAGTTCATATCTGTAACCTAAAACATAAAAGAAATTAATAACATAATGAAAAAAAAACTAATCTGATTATAATCAAACCCATGCATGAGTATTTCGTACATGCTTAAGTACTGCAAGGGTACCTCCGTACCCAAGGGTGGTGTTGCACCATCTTAAAACCAGAGCCCTTATCCCCAAAAATAAAATCAAAACCCCTCTCAAATAGCCCCTTTGCTTCTAAAAAATTTTATGGAGCTGTCTGCACCTAGGAGCTGTCACACCCCTTGCCCCTTCTTGAGGGCACCTTGGATACTGTGCAAACTAGGGATGCACCAGATACCTGGTAGCTATCCGTTATCCAGCCTATTCGGCTCATTTTTCTACTATTCGGTATCCAGCGATATCCGATATGACCGCTCTCCTCCGGACAGGATGTCCTGCAGATTTTTGCAGGATATCCGGTACGGTTGAGGTGGTTATCCTGTGTTGATGTGCGGGTTATCCGGTGTATATGAATGGGATTTAATTAAAAAAATTTTGTTAAACCTTTTGGACTATGTAATAACTTTTCATATTTCCTTCATTAATTTCTGCTTTTAAAGCAACATTAGTATATCCATCAATCCTAAGAATTCCAGTAAACTGGTAGCTACCAGTTTTTTGGCACTCTCAGATTCAATGAGATGACATACGTCTCCAGCTTGGTTATTCACTATTCTAGATTTATGAGTTCATAACAAGAATAAAACTACACTCGCTGTGCGTGATAACTAGTCTGCCAGTATATTGCATGGGCTAGTATATTGCAGTTAAGGCCGATTTTTGAGTGAAAATTTTTTCGCAAATACAATACTTCCTTTTTTGTAAAAGGTAGTAAAAAGCATTAAAATGTAAAAAGTAAAACGTTATGAGTACAACATTTTACTCATGAAAATTTCCAGTTTTTCTGGGTGAAAATAAATTATTTTTCGGGGGGGGGGGGGGGGGGGAAAGAATGTTTTGCCCCTAAAATTTCCAGTTTTCTACTGACTATTTCTATTTTAGCATAATTCTTAATAATTTATTTTAAGACAGTAATTTGCATCTTTTAGGAATATATGTATTTATTGGAATTTAAGTAAAATTTCAAGTTGATTACTTAAGTATAAGTTTATTTGCTTAAAAAAGTGAAAATGGTTAAAATAACTCTTAAAATACTTCACATGTTAATTTGCATATTTAAAGACTGCCTGGATATTCTTGAATTAAAGTAAAATTTTTAATAGATTTCGTAAGTATAAGTTTATATTCAATTAATTATAACTTAATTATCACATTTTTTAAAAAAAATTAACATGTTAATATAGCTCTGAAAAATATATTTAAGATGCTAATTTGCATCTTTTAAGACTAAGGCACCTGTATCTTTGGGAATTTATGTTTAAGGTGTTAATTTGCTTTTTTTAAGAATGTATATTGTTACGAGTTCAAAGCAACTTCAAACTTTCTTTGAATGACGGCACAGTTCTCGAGAAAAGCACAGGAGATTTATTTACAGCTATGTACAGGAAATGTAATTACAACTGCTAAATGAATCATTAGCAATTAAGCAAATATTAATTAACACTGTAAAATCAACAATGGCACACGTATTTACATCCAAATACGAAAAAACACAGCACAAATGCCCCACAATAAACAGAGCAATGGCTCAGACAAATCTCAGAGATAAAAAGCATAACTGGCTCTCCTTTCATTCACAAGACACCTGGCATTTTATACCAGCAAAGAAATTTCCAGAAAATCCTTTCACATTCTACGACTTTCTCATATCTTCTTTTTATTCCATTCACAAATCTTAAATGGGGGGACCGTATACTTCAGTTGAATGTTAAGGGGTTGTATGTATATTACAAGAAGCTATTTACAGGTTACGTTACTAAGATAATTTTAGATGAAAAATAATGGAATAAACGCCTAATTTAGCCAGATAACAACAAATTAATCACAAAAAATAATTACTATTTACAGAATTTGTATAACAATATCTTTATTTGTTAGAGCTAAAGTAAAGTTCAAAGATGGTTATTAAGGTACAAGTTCATTAATTTTTTTTTTTTTTAAGTGGACTTGTTTAGCATAACTTTTAATGATATATTTAAGTTGTTAATTTCAGGAATGTCTGCCTCTATTTTTGGACTTAAAAAATCAACTTAAAATATTACTTTTAACTATAGATTTAAATTTGCTAATTTCTTTTTATAAAGTGAATGTGCTTAGCTTAAGTCTTAATAATACATTTAAGATATAAATTTGCACCTTTAAAGAGAGTGTAACTATATTTTCTGGAATTAAAATAATATTTTAAGTTTACTGTGTAAGTGAATTAGTTAGTTTTAAAACAGTAAACATGTTCAGCATAACCCTTGATAATATATTTAAGATGTTAATTATCATCTCTTAACCTTTAGCCAACGGCGGTACATATGCTGTACCGACAAAAAGTGCTCTCTTCCTACAGCTGTGGTACAACGTCTGTACCAGTCCTTCCCTTCCCCCTCCAGTTACTTCCCGCAGTTGATAATCCTTTCACACACGCCTACGCAGGGAGAAAATGAATGAAACGCACTACACCCCCTTTTGGGGGTCTGTCAATCAGAGGCGTTTGGCATAGTTTTGTTCCCAGCAGTGGTTGGAAAAACTACATTTTTTTTGTAGCGAATTACAACTACAACTACTTTCTTACAAATGTAGTTAACTACAGCTAAAACTACTTTTTTCAAAATGTAGTAACTACAAACTACTTTTGAAATGTAGTCGCTACTTCGCTACTTTCCAAAAAATAAGCAAATAAAAAGCATACACAATAGGTTGTCCCGCAAAAAATGAAAGTCAATTTTTCAAGTCGCATACACTCTTGTATTTTTCCTCTTGTGTCAAAACAATCGTGAAAAAAAGTTTCATATAATTTGCACAAGGGCAACCCGTGCCAACTTGTACCTGTAAGTGTAAAACAGTACTTGTATGCTAGACCAAATGGCAAAAAAAAAAAAAAAAAAAAAAAAAAATTTGAATTTTGTCATCTTGAATTCAAATTATATTTTTCGCAATCACGAGTGTGTGTTTGTATGTGTGTGGGGGGGGGGGGGTACGTGTATGTGTGTAGGCATGTGTGTTTGTGTCTGTGTGCAGTCATGAGTGTGTGGGTAGTTGTGTGTATGAGTGTTTGTGTGCGTGGGGGCGGAGTATGTGTATGTGTGTGTAAGCATATGTGTTTATGTCTGTGTGCAGGCATGAATGTGTGGGCAGTTGTGTGTATTTGTGTGTATGTGTAGGTATCTGTATGCATGCGTGTGTGTATGTGTTTGTGTGTTTGAGTATGTGTTTGTATATGTGTGTGTATGGTGGTGTTTGTGTATGTGTGTGTATGTGTTTGTGTGTGCGTGTGTGTTGGTGCGTGTATGTATGCGTGTGTGTGTAGGGTATGGACGCAACCTGGAGACGGTTTTCGCAGGAGGAGCAGCATCGTGAGGCCGGCCGCCGCGACGTGTGGTGCTGGCAGAGGGTGGCGCCGCGCCGCACAGTGGTCGATTTCACAAATCTAGCTGGACAAAAATACTTTGGTTTGTCAAACCGAGTTAAAAGTTTTAATTCGGTCGTTATATTGATAGTAAACATAAAACTACATAAAATAAAAGCGTCAATAACTAAAATTTTCGTCATCTTCAGCAGAACTACTGTCCGAGGAACTGTAGTTTATCTTTTGATTGTTTCTCAACAACAATGCAGCTTCTTTAGATAGTAAATTCTCATGTTTTTTAGAGTTGCTTCTCAGCTTTGTAATTAAAGGGTCAGACGTAATAAGTAACATATGTATTATGTCTTCCAAAGTTTTTTGCCTTGAATATTTTCGTGAGAAATATTCTCGGAAAGCTTTGAAATCTTTATTTCGAGCCTCTTGCGCTTCTTCAGAAAGTTGTCCTATTGGTAGAATGGCATGCTCAATAATTTGTCTTCCATGAATTAACAACTTATGTACACTAGCCGGCATAAAATACCAGTTATATAGTTGAACATACAGTTTCGCAGTGTCAAAAGTAAACTTTTCAAATTCGTCTTCATTTATCTCTTGTTCACTAGAAACAGCTTGTAAAATTATTGAAAAACGCTGTATAAGTTCAATGTCTAATCCCGTTATATCGGATGACAAAGTCGGATTAGCAAAAAATCTGCGAGCAGTGTTTCCGTCATTTGTTGTTCCAGAAATTTGCTTCGGCATATCTACCAAAAGGCCCATTTTTTTTCTAAATCTGTCTTGAATATAATTTCTACGCCTTTTTACCGTTTCCTTATCTTCTTGATTTCTTACTTGCCATTTTTTCACTTCAAGTTTATATGACAAATGAAGAAGACACTCGAAGCATCTGATCCAAGCATGTAAACCTGATAATCCAAATCTGAATTTTGAAGGATCTATTGATTTTTGAGTATGTTTCTCAAGCGCATTCATTTCTTTAGGACAGGCTCCGCAAATGTAACATTTTTGATTAGATTGTTCATTTAGAATGCTACAAATTTTTCCCATCAACCATAGTCATTACCAATGATTGTCCCACCAAAAATTCTCTATCATTAATTTTTATTTTTGAAGGACAAAGGCTTGCTATTTGAGATTCTATTTTATCAACTTCTTTCTTGATTAATGTTGGAGTCTCTTTTTCAAAAATTACTTTTATTGGTCTGCAATATCTGGTTGAAGATGGCCGAGGATTTTTCCAGAGCTCCTTTTCTTGACTTTTTAATTGAAGTGGTACTAATGAAATAGATGAATCATCGTAAGAGACTTCAGTGCTTTCGAATTGCTGTTTATAAGTGCTTTGACCAGAAGCTCCGTCACATCCCCATTTAAAAATCATATTTATGGAAGAAGTATCTACCGTTAAAAGTTCCTCGAATTTTTCCCATTCACTTTGAAAAAGCCGCAATATTGTATGATTTGTAAGCGACTGAAGATTTATTTCGGCAGAAATGTCAGTTATATATATATCATCTGGATAACATTTTTTCTTTGATTCTAATATTTTTTCATAACATGGATATATATTTGCATTCTGATTTTTAGCTAATTTGTGTGTTTCAATGTACTGACTTTTTGTCAGTTTTGTATTTACATAGTAGGCTAAAGCTTGGTCAGGAGTTAGTTTCACCACTTTATTTGTTACGGTTCTTTTTAAAGCCGTTTTAATTCTAGTAGCTCTTTTTGGTGACACATTTACTTGTTGTAAGAGTTCTGCAGCATCTTGTTTTCCTGAAGAACGAAGACTAATTTGAGCGGCAAAAACTAATTGCTCTGGACTACTATCTTGAATAACAGATGCGACTTTACGTTTTTAGTTTTAAGGCTTGAATTTTCAAAAGTTGTTGTTGGTCGACCGCGAGCTGCAAAATTTTGCTGTATTTTTGAAGATCCTGGAAGTCTTATGACAGCTTCTTTAACAACTCTTTCGTCAAATATAATATCACTTTTTAACCAATTAGAATGTTTTCGCAAGAAAGTTTTCTGTGAGGAAGAGCAACGCTTCCATTTGTCTTTTACATGTACACAAAAATTATTTACAGTATTTACAACACTTAGCTTAATATCATTCTTACAGTCATTCAAGTTTAAAGTTTCAATCACAAAACTATATACACTATTCGAGTCCTTATTTAGAAGCCAAACATCAAAAAGAGTTTGCTTTTTTAATGAAACCATTAAATCAGCATAAAGTCACATGAATTAATGATAGGAAAATATATTTGTTTCACTTACATATGCAGAGACGAACGTTATTACTACCATCTGCACTGTATTCCAAAAAAAACTTTAGAATAGTTATAAAAATTACTTGTAGTTGCCAAAGGCAAAAAAAAAGTTTTAAAAATAAACAGCAGACGACATTCAACAGCAGACGATAGTTAAAAAAACATTACTGAAGGGAAAAGGAAATCAAACATGATCATCTTTATTGAATAGAAATTTAGTTTTTGGCACCATGATTCATGAAAATTGATAATACTCGTATGGCCGGATAGATCCGGCTATAGTATTTTGCCCAGATGGTTTTAGATATACCAGGTACATAAAAACGTAAATTAGAAGGCGGAGGCTCGTGGAGAATTTTTTTGCTGCTCTAATAACTTTTGATGAAATGGTGTATTATTCGTCACTTTTTATCTTGGAAAAAAATTCATTTAAAACTCGTATTTAATTAATGAAACTGATAAATAATATTAACATTGGATAACACAATGACAATATATAAACATAAATAATTTAAAATTAAGCAGACAAATTTTAACGATAATTGATTATCTTCCATGTAGAAGGCCACAAAATGCACTTTTGCTAAATGCGAACTTTAACCCATTACAGGAAAAAATTCAGGAACTTCCCGTCCAAATTAGACATGGTTCCCTGATTTATAGGTATTTAAGTTTCTAATAAAATATTACTTATCGCGAAATAACAAAGATGCAATTTTGATTTTTGTCCAGCTAGATTCAATAAATCGACCACTGTGCGCCGGTGGGAAAAATGATAGCACGCCAAAAACAGTCAAATGAAAGCAATAAGCAATCGTGATTGCTCAAAAAAAACGTTTTTTAGAAACTCGAAATTTTTGTTGGGAAACGTTGCCCCTGTACCCAACACCCCACATGTACCACAAGAACATTTATTCAAATTTAAAAACATTTAGATATGCCACACTTGACCTAAAATTTATAATTTTATTTTAAAAATTGATTTTTTTTTCAGTTATCTTTTAAAAAATTACATATAAATTTAAATAGAATATCAAGTTCAAAAATTAATAACGAACACATTTAAAGATCAACAATTACAAACGAATAATAAAAAAATAATACATTTTAAATGAAAAATTTAACTCAACCTGGAAAAAAAAGATCTTTGAGTACTATGTGGGAGACTTAAAAATTGCAGGAAAACAAACATTTCTATTTAACGCTAATTACCTACTTTTCTACTTTACTGTTTATATTTTTCAGCTAGATAATTTCGTAAAATCTTACATTTCTGAAAATATGTATCACAAACTTAATTTTTTGAAGAAAATTATAAATGTTAGGCACGTGTTGGATATCTAAATGGTTTTCAATTTGAATAAATGTTTTTGTGGTGCATATGTGGGTATAGGAGCAACGTTTTATCAACAGAAATTTTGAGTTTCTAAAAAAACATTTTATTTCAATTTGGCCTAGCATTACACAAGTGCTGATTCACACTTTCAGACATAATTGGCACTTGCTGCCGTTGTTCAAATTATATGATTATTTTTGGATGTAAAAGGATAAAATATAAGAGAGTGTGCGACTTGAAAAATCAATTTTCGATTTTTTTTGGGGGGGGGGGGATTTTGATACACACACACACCATAAGAGAATTTAACAAAAATATTGATAAATTAGCTCATCAGTAGACATTAAGAAAAATGTCCGTTATCATACTCTCACACACTGTAATGCTCGTACTTATTGTAAGTCCTCCAGAACAGTTCAATTTCATCCTTTTCTATAACATCTTAAGTAGCTTCTTTTTATTTGGTGAATACTGTCAAAAATTTACGACTCGATAAAATATTTTTGTTTTTTAATCTTCGGTCAGTTCATATAAAATTCACCAAATTTTCAACTCGCGAAATCACCGATATCTTTATTTTCGCGAAAATAAGTGCTTTTTGCAATATGAATATTGGTGAAATATCAAAATTACAACGGTAAAAAAACTAATGGCGTCAAACAGATAGAATGTATGGCGTCAAAATGAAATGCCTGAGGTCAGCTCGTATTTTTATGAGTCTTATTTCTCATTGCATCCGCTGATGTACTTGTGTAAAATTTGAGCCAATCAAATTCGTTTGAACCTTTGTTTTTGTTTTCAGTTTATTTAAAAGTAGTTTCCAGAAATCGCTACAAACTACTATTTTTTTGTAGTTAACTACTCACTACACTACTTTTTTAAAAAAGTAGTGCGCTACACTACAAACTAATAAAAAATGTAGCTACTACAGTAGCGTCGCTACTTGTAGCGCGCTACTTCCAACCACTGGTTCCCAGTGAAGGAATGTGTGGCGAAGTTTCGAAAAAGAGGGGAGAAATTTAAGCAGAAGTAAAATACTTGAAGGAAAGAAAAATTTTTGATAGCCTTTTTCTGTTTAATAACCCAATAGTAAGGCTTCCTATAATTAATAACAGCATATTTTACTGAGTACAAAACACCTATTTATTTAAGCAGTGTAGATATTTAGGGAGCAGAGCGCAAGAAACATCATTCTCCAAAATATTTCTTTTGTTATGGTTTTATAAAAATAATTAAACACTTGAAAAGCATATCTTATTTTGCTAACTTTTCGAAAATGAATATCATGCTGAATAAGAAACAACTTATCAATTTGCAATTTGCCACGTTTCATTTATTTCTTTATTTACATTTTAACTGAAAATTATTTGTAATACCGTTTCAACAAAACATGGAAAACATTCTAAAATCAATAAATTTGAAAGAGAGGTTCAATTAAGAATCTGTGTCGTGAATCTTTTGGTTTGAAAATTGAAAGTTAGACTAAATGCTCATTTTTTTTTTTTTTTTTTTTTTTTATAAAAAGAGTCACTAGTACAGCCAGAATTATCTTCTGGAGGGGGTTTTCTGTTCAAAACGAGCCTTTTCATATGTAAAAGTTATTGCACTAGGGATGGCAAGAATGTTAAAATCAAGGGCTCTGAGGGGTGTTTTTACCCCCCCCCCCCCTTCGCTACGCCTTAAAATCTATCTAATTGATCACTTATTGAGTGAAAAGCATAAAAACTTAATTTTGATATTTTAGAAAATATAAATGTATTTCCTTGATATTTTGTCTATAGCGAATATTATTTCAGTAGAAAGTCAAAAGGACTAAGGATATGCTGAATGAAACAAAATAAGTATGGTACACCGGGGCACGTTTACGAGGATTTTTTTTTTCACTGAATTTTTTAATTTTATGGTTCAACTTAGGAATTCTTAAACTTATGGCCTTATAAAGCAGTTAATAAAGTATAAATCTGTACATTCAGTTTTCCCCCTGTTTGTATTTAAGGGGCTTAAAATGTTAATTTTTAAGTCAAAGTCGATTGCTCCTCTTTCTTCCTTGCGCAAAAAAAAAGAGGTTAAGTGAAAAGATTTATAAGAGCACCTGATATATCTTACTCAGTTTTCAATGAGAGTCTAATGTCTGCTTATTTTTTTTTCTGTTAATTAATTCTTACATTTGGAACTGTTTATGCCAGTAAAAAATGGAAGAAAGAGGTTGGTTTTCTGTTTACTCATGCATATTTTTTTTTTACTTATCTTCTCTTACTCACAAATAACAACGTACTGGGTAGTGAAAATATATTATAAAGATAGTACATAAATAGGAAATGTTGAAAAGAGGAAAGACTTGGAATCTAAAACAAATTTGCCCAGATATTTTTCTTGTGCATTGTGAAGGGAGCGGAACTTAATCCTTCAACAATTACTAGAGGTATTTCAACCACAATTAGAAGAAAGAGTGAATGGGGATATCAGGGGATTTGTAGGCTGTCTCTCCATATTATCTCACTCGACAGTGATTGACTTTGAAACGCCAGCTTCATATACAAAAAAGGGTGCCTTGCATGCTCTAAAAGATAGATAAGCGCTAACGTTCTTTATGTAAATGAATACGGTGTTCAAGCATATTCCGCTTGCACCTGCTCAGAAAAGCAAAGCAAGGAATTGTTCGCTATTATTGTGGATTCTTTCTTGGACACACGTATTAGTGTCATCATTTTTCTGAACAGCCAAGCTGAAAAGCAAAGTTGCCTCCCTTGAATCTAAGGTATTCTACATTGTATTTACAATGGCTTTGGTCTCAGTTGAACGCTATTTACCTCCGCATTTTAGCGCATAGATAAGGACATCTGGCACTTATTGAATCCAGTGGTCTACCTCACAAATAGAGTTTGATATTTATTATTTTGTTGTCGTTAGCCTTAGGTTAGATGAGAAGCATTATTTCAGTGATTTCAATTTTAAAACTGAACCAAATATACTTACAGAAAATCTAAACCTAGAGAACCCCATAAGGAACAAGGAGGGAAAAAAATTATTTTCAAACCATTGAATAAGTGATGACTAGCCAAGTATAGTGTCCCACTATAGTAACCCTGTATTGCGGAGAGCTCAGCGGTCGAAGTGGACATCGCCCCCTTTATGCTGTCCTATTCGGGGGGGAAGGAACTAAGAAAGCTTTGAGCCGTAGGGAGAGGGAAAAGATAATTGTATAGTTGCCGTAGCCTAAAGGTTAAGACCTGAATTTTTTGGAATTTATATTTAAGGTTAATTTGCTTCTTTTAAGAATTTTCAATTTTATTTTCTGGAATTAAAGTGAAGTTTTAAGATGATTATCAAGGTATAAGTTCAAAATTTTGTTTTTAAAAAAAGTCAACTTATTTAGCATAACACTAAATGACATATTTGGGTTTTAATTTGAAAATTTTAAGACTTGTATGTCTATATTGTTTTGGAATTAAAGATTTTTTAAGAAAATTTTTTAAGTTGATGATTTAAGTATAAGTTAACTAATTTGTTTAAAAAAAGGAAAAGTGTTTAGCATAACTCTTAATAATATGTTTCAGATGTTATTTCACATCTTTTTAGAATGCAGACCTGTATTTTTTTTTGAGCAAAAGTAAAATATTAAGTTGATTGTTTAAGTTATAAGTTTATGAAATTTGTTTTTTAAGAAATGAACTTGTTTAAAATATAGCTCTCAATATTTTTTTTTTCATATATTTCTAATGGCAAAGTTTACAAGACCACTACAGCCGATGAACAAATAAAACAAAAGAAAAAAGAACAACAAAAAAACTCAGAGAACAATTACAAAAATAAACAAACAGCTGCAGTATAAAGTCTATGAAATCAAACGGCTCCTCGCCTCCCAGTAGAGGTCTACTAGAGTTCGCTGTCTTAATGCCAGGCAATAGGGGAGGTGGTCCCTATCCAAAATATATCCCAGATTACAGAACGTGCAGAGAGGGCTAGAAATGCTATTGAAAAAATGTAGGTGTTTGGGTAGGCAAACATGTCCCGTGGCCAGCCTGAACTCGGCCACCATTCCATATCTGTGTTTATTTGATAGGAGAGGGAGTTTGTCTCTCCATGGTTTTGATGTAGTTCTAGTGGCAAGACTGCTCCAAAACTCCTCCGACATCTTGCTTTTAATCATTCGTTTAATAGTGCCAAAAGGTACTTCTGGCCTAGCAATTTGCTGGATCATGGTACCCAGAGAGTCGGCAACCTCATGTCCTTCAATGCTACAGTGCGCTGGGATTCACTGCAAGACTATATTCTTGTTACAGTCATCTAGTCTCTGCAAAAGTTCCCGACACTCCAGAACTACAGATGACGTGGAGCAAGATGATGCTCCCAATGTTTGCAAGGCCGCCTTTGAGTCACTGAGTAATACAGCTGTATCAAAACCACTAAAGTGGCAGATCAATTGGTTGAGAGGAATTTTAATAGCCAGCAACTCACCGTCATAGGATGTTGCATAAACACCTGCTGGGCTTGCGAATGAAAAGAGGGGGACAAAAAATCCCTGCACCTGCATTTGGTCTCTCCGGTAAACGGGAGCCATCGGTATAAACTCTGATCCAATCTTGCTCGGGATATAAAGTGTTTATGGTCTCATAAGCAAGGTCTCTAAGAATAACAGGATCTGTGACTTTCTTTGAAACCTCGTGAGAGAGATCCAGGAATAACTTAAATACACAACTCTCAACAGGACAAAGTGGCAATTGAAGAGCTTCGGCTTCACATAAAAAACCGAAATCTCTCTGCAACTGCAGAGCTTACCTGGACGAACACAAATTGAGTTTTAAAATTTCTCTCTAACCTTAGAGGTATGCATGAAAATATATTTAAGATGTTAATTTGCTTCTTTTAAGAATGTGTGCCTTTATTTTTTGGAAGTAAAGTAACATTTAAAGTTTATTATATAAGTATAAGTTTATTAATTTGTTTTTTAGAAAGCGAGTGTGCTTAGCATAAACCTCAATAATAAATTAATTATACTAACTTGCACCTTTAAAGAATGAAAAAAGTGAAGATGGCCCGTTTTAGTATTTTCTTTTTCTACTTGAATGTTAGAAAATTTTTACAGGTGTACTGTTCTGAATAAGAAGAATCTCAAAGCAAAATTTTGTTTTTGTCATTACAAAACTGGAAACAAGAAAATGTATTACAGTGGAAGACCGTTATAACGCACACCTTGGGACCAGAGCTTTGCGTAATACAGGTTTTGGCCTTATATAGGTCATTTCACAAATTTTTAAACTAATATTCAGAATATATCTATATATTAGCACTTCAGAATGGGTTTTATCTGCAGTAAGTAGTAAAGCACTAATTACAGAATTAGTCATTCACAAATAAATATGTTTCACAATCGGAAGAAAGTGCATTCTGCACTTCTGGTAGCTTCAAGGTTTGCATAGCATAACAGCTGAATTTTCAAGAACCATCTGGTATTTTCTTTTGACTGTGAATAATAATTTTCATTTAAAAGCTTTGAATTATGATGGAAACTTGAAAAGCTGTTTTAAAATTTGATTTACCTAACTATTTTTATGTTTGCCAAGTAAGACAGAGCGATTTTTTAAACTTCAAAACTTATTGTTTACTTCTGAAAAGGTGTGTGGTTTATAGAGAATTGCGTTATATAGCTCGGCGTTATAAAGGTATTCTACTGTACTTTAAAACAAGGTTATTTCATTGCTACTATTTTTTTCTAAGTCAAGCAAGTCTAATTACAATTATGACTTATTGTAAAGATAAATGTGAACAATAAAACTATTTAATAACAATTTATTTTTAAAGAAATGATGTGTGAAACAAGTTCGATTCATTATTTTGATGCAGAATTGCATAAAGATATATGAACAAGCAATGTAAGTAAAAGCAACTATAAAGCCGGATATCTGCAGGATATCCGGTCTGGATATCCGAATCCGAAAATGAAGAGACTCAGGATATTCGGAATCCGGCAAAATCACTATCCGGTGTAACCCTACTTCAAACCTCTTCTCTCTCCTCCTCTCAAAAGTTAGTTCACACTCTACTACTGAAGTTTATCTGAAACAATGACTAGTTCATATTGTGTCATATTCCTGCTCTTGTAATAGTAATTTTCCTGCGAAAGAATCTGAATTCAACAAGATTCACCATCAAAGTTTTCCCAACACAAGGGGGGGGGGGGGCACCTGTTGACCCAGGCCCGAGCCTGAAGGGGGCCAATATTTTTAATTGGGGTGATATATAGGGTTAAACAATATGGAGGGGGCCCAGAATAATCATTTGTGATGGGTCCCAAAATTTCTGCGCACGCCCCTGCCAACACATAATAGCATGTGCAATGTAATAATCAGCCATAAAAATGAATACATAGAATACGAATAGTGAAACCAATTTACAAAAATTGAAAAACTGAAACCTCAAAATCAAAGTTAAATCATACAAAACTAAATTTAAAGGATTCCCTACAGCAACAATTTGAATTTAATTGTTTATACTTTAAATGACCTTGCAATTTGGCAATCCCAAAACTACAAGTTAAAGTTATTGCATAATGAAATGCTAGTTTATTAAAAATAATAGTTAGAAAATCATTTTGAGAATGATATTGATAGCTATCAGTATAGAACTACAATTACATAACATTTAAAGTATCAAATCAAAATTCTTGTATAATAAAAAATTTATGTCCACTGAAATAAATTGAAAATAAAAATATCCTTGGTGTTGTTCAAAAACAGAAAGAGCAACAAAGTACTGTATAGACACTAGTGTATAAGTCAAACCCCCCAATCTACAGAGACAAAAAAACAAAATCCAGCATATAAACCGAATGACTCCTAAATTTTAAGAAAATGTTGGGAAGATTTTGCAATGGTTTAATGAAATCAAAAAAAAAAAAAAAAAAAGAGCAATAAATATGTTATTGATTAGAAATGATTGAATTTCATGCTCATGTAAAAAATGGTTTTCATTTTGCAATCTCAATTGTATGTCAATGGTTAGTTTTTCAAGTCAAATTTTGTTAATTGTTGATTTATCTGAATTAACTTCTATAAATGTCGGGGAGAGATTACTTCCATTTTTCCAGCAAGTTTTTGCTGTTTTAAACAATCGCTTTAACTGATAAATTTAAGTTCTTCTTAGGTTTGCAGAACATGATTGTTAACTACTTACATTTAGATAAGTCATGCAAAATAAAACTATCTTTTAAATGTAAGTTTTTATTTCAATTCTTTGTCAAATGTTACCAAAACTTCATGTAAACGTAACTAAAAGAATTGAGCCTAAAAAAAATTATCAGTAAAAACAATATTACCCGGGGATTTATAGGGATTTCTTAAATTCGGCATATGTAGGACTGAATTTGATGTTCGAAACGCTGGCAGAATCCGAAATTCAGAAACTGAGAGTAGTATTCATGAGTGCTCATATGGGGGGTAAGTGAGGGATGAAGCCCCCTCCCTCTTAGAAAGAGAACTTCCTTGCTTTTAGTACTTTTTTCCTTGCAAAAATGTAAAAACATTTTTTTTTCAGCCGTTACAGTTAAAATATCCTGCTAAACCAAGGGGAAAGTATTTGAGTCCTCCCTAAAATTTTGCATATGGTACTATTATTTTAAGCCTATGGTACTATTATTTTAAGTTTAAAAAACTACAACTCTTATGTTGGAAAAATATTTTAAAAGAGGAAGAGGCAGGCGCGCGCACACACACACACACACACATGTATATATATTCTTTTACAAGTAATAATAAGCATTCTTTTCAACTGGTAAAGACTTTGTAAGTTCAGAGAGAAAAACTGAGAATGTTTTACTGCAGTTTTTGGGAGATACGAATTCAAAAAGGAAGAAAAGGAAATATTTATCAAAAATGACCTTTCCAACACTTGTGTAAGAAAAGGTTATGGTTTTGCGATAAAGGCATTTTGCTGTAGGGATTTTTCTCAAAAAAGTTTTCTCTGAAAAGTCCTTTTTTTAGGGAAGTTCATTGTTTTCATGAAATTCATTGTTTTTAGGAGAAAGGATCAAAACTTGGGAGTCACCCAAACAAATCAGGAGAGCCATGAAACAATATTACAAGCTAAATTAAAAATAGTATGCAGTTGAAAAATAAATAAAAATTACCTTTTACATAATTTCCAGAATCCAAAATAACTACCATGTCTTTTGATAAATGCCTAAGAGACAAAGAAAAATACATCAAAGATACACAAGAAAGAGAATCTACATCTATAGTGGCATAGCCAAGATGAGGGTCCAGGGGGTCTGAATTCTCCCCGAAATGAATAAGAAAATTCTCAAATGAAAATATACACATTTCACATGCAACTTTCCTGTTTGTTTACATTTGAGTACATGCAAATTTCATTGGACCCCCTCGGAAATGAAATCCTGGCTACGCTACTGTATATCTACTTATATGTATTTAAAACAAATGCAAGAACGAAAATTTTCTTTTTAGCACCTTTAACTACGTTTGAAGCTAGAAAAGAAACATTCATATTCTTTTCTTTGAATAATGATCTTATAATAATCTTATTCATTTTCATTTCCTTTTTTTTATACATATGTATAATGTATATATACAGTAGCCCCTCGTTATATCGCGCCTCGTTATATCGCTCATTTGGGTATATCGCTCTTTTCTTCTGTCTCCCGAAATATTAAAGCCTAAAATAAGAAAAAAACTTTGCTTTAAGTTTGAAACCATTTCTGAAAACATATGGTATTGCACAGAGAAGGTCTCTTTCTTCTCTATTTTTTCAATGAACAAAAGGAAGCAATTCTTCTGAATTCACTGGAAAAGCAGCAGCAATTCCTGTCATCCAAATGTACATACCCGCACAGTATATTTCAGTTTAAGATGGTCTGTAAACTACTTGACATCTTCTTTTGTATTAATACATTGCCTTTACAAGGAGTGAGAGACATCAAGTAAGTGTCATAAGTCCATGTAGAAGAGAACATATGCCCTTCTTTTAGTACAGAAAAGATTTGTATTTGGTTGCACAAACCAGGATTTGCATAAAAGAAGGGAATAATGATCTGGACGGGCGAAATAGTTTCCTGGAAACAATCTGGTTTCTTTTACTTTTCACATCCTTTCGACAGCAAGTAGAACGGATTAGAAAACCTACTCGGAATAAGAGGGTATTGGAATGCTCATTCTTATCTCGCGGTAGCTCAGAAAGATCGTATTCATTCGCCATTTGATGATTTTAACTTTCTGATGGTGAAAATTTACTTAAATTTCAATCTTGTTTAAATTTCAATAGGTGTGATGGTACCCACATCGAAACCATTAGAAACTAATGTCAAAAAGAACGAATGCCAATTTACTTGTGTATTAGACATAACTATTTTTAATGCCCTCAGTTATATCGCGTTTTCGGATATATCGCTCTTTTTCTTTGTTCCCCAAAAAGTGCGATATAACAAGGGGTTACTGTATAACCTCATTATTAGGACCCTGTAGTAGAATTTGTTGGAGCGGTCTGCAATGCAGACTGAAAATTAAAATAGTATGCATAATAAACCAACATTAAAATCACAAACCTGAAATTGGCACCAAGAAATATTAAAACAAAAGAAATTTTTTTAAAGAAATACTAAGGCCTTTTCATAATGCACTCAAAAGTACAAAATAAATTTTCTGGGTCAGAAATGACAATTTAAGTATTCTTGTAGTTTTCAATTATTCCAAGAAAAAGAAGAAATGAAGAAAAGTGTGACTCAAGTTTATAATTATCTAGTTTTCAATCAAAAATTTGAGTGTTGAAACATGCATATTTTTCTTAATGGGAAAGTTTGGTTTAAAATGACTTCAGCACACTTTTCTTTGTTTGTGAAGTCTTTTTTTTTATATATATGTTTAAAAGTTTTTTGTTTTCAAACAAAATTTTTTTTTAGAATTTAATTTTTTAGAGTTATGTTATACCTTAAGATTAAACAAATCATTTAGTGAAATTTCAAAGTCTCTAAGTGATCTAGTTGCATAAAAGCAAAAGAATGGTTCACAACATACAACTTACTTGTGATAAAGATCCTAATATGTCTCTTTACTTAGCCCCATTATCGATTATTGACATGGATGAGGATAAAAACCCTAAGAAAGCCACAATGGTGAATAAATTTCATTCTTGCTCCAGAGAAGACTTTATTAAAAATTTTTATTATTATTACTACTATTAATATTACTGTTGCAAGGCAACAAAATTTGTAACAAAGGCAGTGGCGTAGCTAGACCCGACTTTCGGGGGGGGGGGGGGTTACTTCTTTTATATCTATCTATATATATTAGGGTGCATCATACGCCCCAAAAAAAATTTTTTCCTTTACAAATTCTTTGCCCCCAAGCTATTTTTATTCTACATACAAAATTAATAATTTGTGTGAAATTTTTCACACTTTGAACAATATCTATGTGTGCCACCTGCCAACTGAAAGTTATGAAAACTCAGAAAAATAACACATTAAGAAAATTTTTACATTTGTTTAGTTACTGAAAGAATGATTTTACTTATTGAAGCAAATTTACAGTATATTTCATAATATTACTTTGTTAATTATTAAAGTTTGGCTTGAAAGTTAGTTTTTAATAAATTTTCCTCTTTTTGAGAAGATTTGGGAGTTGTTTTCGATCATGCTCAACTACTTGTAATATATTCTGGTAATGATCTTCAGTTTTGGCTGACATTAAAAAGTCATTGTTCAGCTTTTATTCCTCGCTCAGAACGTTTACTACATTTATTCCTTTCAAATTAGTTTTTTAAGTCTGAAATGAAGTACAATTTGGCCACTGTTTAACATCTTCCACCATGACTTCTGAATCTAACTTCAAAATTAAAAGTAAAAACCAGGAATCAATGCCAACAAAGTCAGACAGTGTTGATGATGAACGAATTTCTGTTGGAAACTTTGGTTTTCCAAATCCCATGCCAAGTGTGTTTTGGATCAGAAATACTAACTGGTCTAATGGCTAATATACTGTCAGCAAGAGCACGTCGGTTTGCTTTATCACTCTATAGTGCTAGAGGTACAGTTTCTTCTGTCAGATAGCAAAGGTAATTTTTAAAAGCATTAATTGCACTTTCAGAAATTTCCGAATTGATAATACTATATTTTATAAGTAAATGAAAGAAATCAAGTCATTCCATGGTGCATCGAAGACAGAAGTGCACGTCGTCCACCATGAACTGTATACCAAAGTGACGAAATTAACAAAATTTCTAAATTTTAAAACTTGTTGATGTGTAGTTATTGTTCCGGTTGGCAGTTCTTGGATTTGATGTTGAAATAAGCAAATTTTTATTGAATAAATGAATTTTGCCATCCATCGTGCTTTGTGTAAAGCTCCTGGGCGTTTAAAGTCGACTGCAGTTATCTCATTTGTATCGTTTATTGAGAATAGAAGACAAAGTTGAAAATATTCTAAGTAGTCACCTCTGCAAAACACAACATTTGATTTAGCTAATTTGATACATTGTTTTTGCACTCGTCAATTAATCTTTTTTGCGGACTCACTGAATGAACTGTCATCAAATTTGAATAAATCTATAGGTATATCAGGGTCACTCTCTTCCACAAACTGCAGTAATGTATAATGTTTGCGAAATCTTTTAAACAGATATGTGTGGCGATTTCGATGCTTCAATTTTTAAATCGTCAGACACATGTGACGATATAATTTTTCCAATGTGGTGACGGCAAGCTGACCACAGGAGAGCTTTACCCAAATGCTCTTGAGTAACTACACATGCTGCAGTTATATGCCCTGTATTAGAAGCAGTTGTGTCGAACGACATATTAACAGTCGAGTCAGAACAATTCCATGAATTTAGCAAATTAGTTGTTAATTAGCAATGATTCTCCGTTTTTTTTTTTTTGTCTGATCCTGGTGGATTTACTGCTATACCAAGAAGCTTAACTTCATATGAATTACCCATATAACTGCAAGCCTTTCTTCTGCAATATTTTGATTTGTTAAAGTTGGTAAGAGTTTAGAATCCCAGTGAAAAATTGCAAAATCATAACCGTTCCATTGATCCTTAGAAGCTTTGGCAATGTCTCTGACACTTGATCGTCTTGCTCTGTCTGTTGTTGCATATGATGATGAAATTTTGGATGAATCACCACCAGCTTCTACTATTAAAACTTTAGTGTATGAAGCTTGCTTGCTGGTGTCATTTATAACATCAGGTCGTTTTATAATATCATGTGGAATAAAAGCATATGTACCAGTTCGTATTGTACGATGATGATTTCTGGCATTATGAGCATTATAAATCTGGTCTTTCAGATCTGTCTTATCACTTACACCACTATTTTCATCTCTTTCAATTTCATCAATAATAGCTGAATTAAAACTTGTATTGAAGTTGCTTGTTTCCATGGCTATTTTTTTCATAAAATACTGCTTTTGATATTTCATGCATTTCCCAACGCTTAACTTTTTGATGTAATATTTTATCATGTGAGCCAAAGGTTGCTAGACGATAACTTCTCATAGATTGAAGAAAAGCTAAATCTTCTGGATTTTTTATAAGGCATACTACATTTTTAAACCGTAATGAAAATGTTTTAGCTATTTCTTCTTCCACTTTCTTTACTTTATTAGTGGAATTTGTTGTATTTCTTCTTTGAAGAGGAATTGCTTTTAATTTTGTGTTGTCTTCATAAAGTTTTAGTATTTTCTCACAGGATTTACATTCAGTAATCATTGGAATGTTTGCTTTTGCATAGAAATCGGATATTTTTGACAAGACAAGTTTTGAAGACTCCCATTTGGTAAGATTATGATCGGCACCTTTCTCAATATGATACATCAAGCAGCGAAGCACTTGCAAGCTAGTGGGTAAACGTGAACCCTTAAATTCTGAGTCCTCTTGAGTTATTCCACTTCCAAGTCCAAATACCATTCAAAATTGTCTGGTTTTGACTTTTACCTTTTATACAGATGAACAAGGCTTTCTTTGTGGAGAAAATGTCACTGATTCAACAGCAGCTGATTCACTCATGTTCATTAAAAGTTTTTAAAATATGTTACTTTCAAAAATTCATGCAACTTATGAATTAAAATAGAATAGATTAACTTGTTTAAGTGGTTTACCACATACATATGCATAGAATAACAAGAAGAAAACTTAAAGAACTAGCATTAGTAGTTGTATGATAGAAGAAAATAGTAGAAAGTTAAAAACAAATAGTGAATCTGAACAGTGAACAGTTACAAGAGATGTTATGTAAAGTTACTGAAAATATATGGTAACAGTTAAAATTAACACAGGTACAATGTAAATTAAATAATTATTTCCCAGTATTACACTTTGAGTCCCTTTTGATGTTATAATTGTTCATTTACCTTAAAAAAAGAAACTTCTTGCTTGAGGTGGGATACCTAAATTAATTTTGATTTTCATAAAAATTCACAGGAATGCTATGTAGTGGTATGAGAACATTTTTAAATTAGGGACAAAACAATTTTAGACTAGTTGGGCAAATGATGCACCCTAATATATATATATATATATATATATATATATATATATATATATATATATATATATATATATATATATATATATATATATATATATATGTGTGTGTGTGTGTGTGTGTAATCGCTTGGAATTTTTTCCTTTCTCTTCTCTCTTCTTTTTCTCCTTTTTTTTGAGACTAACTTTTCGGGGGGGGGGGGTTTGTCCCCAAAACCCCCTCCCCCTTAGCTACGCCCCTGAACAAAGGGTTTTATATTTAAACATTTAATTAGAAAATTACATGAAATTTGCTGTTTTTCATCCTAACCAAAATAATAATTTCATTTCAGAGTTTTAATTTTTTAGCATTTGTTTGTTTCACCTTAAGATTAAGCAAATCATTTAGTGAAATCCTGAAGTCTCTAAGTGGTCTAGTTGCTGAGATAAAAACAAAAGCAGGCCTCAGATTTTTCCGTGACAACTAGGCCAAGTATAATAAAAGCGCTTAATAAGATGCTACATGGTACCTGTGGATCATATCCCAGAAAATGCAGTACAAATCTTCATGAGCTGAAATTTAAGATTATAATCCTTTAAATTTTTGTTTTTCCCCCCAACAAAGAAATAATCAGCAGACTTTCTCAAGAATCAGTGATGCACCTCGCAGCATTGTGATGTCTTTGCTATCATGATCAGGACTAAAGGCAATTCAGCAAGCGCCCATATTGGGGGGGAGGGGGGCAAGTGGGGGCTCAAGCACCTCCTTAGAAATTAGAACTTCCTTGCTTTTAGTACTTTTTCCTTTGCAAAAATGTAAAAACATTTATTCTCCAGCAGTTAATGAATAAGTCATTAAAAATGTCAAATTTTAATAACTCTAATCTGTTCTGAAATCGGTTTCTATGGAGAAAATATCCTGTTAAACCATGGGGAAAATATCTGAGCCCCTCCCCCTTTAAAAATTTTGCATATGGGCCCCCTTGCAATCCAGGTAATATGTCGCCACTTCAGAGCAACACTAAGACATCTAATCCCAGGAACAACACTAAGATACCCTACTGTTGTTTTGAGGGGACAATGTGGAATAAGCAAAACAAATCCACAAATACACTCATTAATTTTTATAAAAACCATGTTTTGATGAAATTACTTGCAATTGTTTAAAGACTTTCCAAAGTACAAAAAAGTTTTATCACTGTTAAAAAAAATAATTGATCCACTGTCTTTTATTTCAAACATGTCTGGCATTTGAAAAAAGATGATCAAGCTAAAGTTCCCCTTAAAACCCTGATATTTCAGTAAGAGTGTTTTGGGAGATAGCTTCAAGTACACAATAATATTTGTCAAATAAGCATAAATAATCTTCTAATCTATGCAGAAGCTGAATATTCATTGAAAAAAAACAACAACAACAACTAATGTTTGGTGTTCTTATAGTGACATTCTTGCTAATCATAAATTTAAATGGTAGTTAATGCGAATATAAAACTTTAAAATATGTCTGGAATTTTGAGTTGTATTATTCGAACATCTGGATAAACAAGGTTCTACCGTACACATGCATAAAATAAAAGGTTTCACAAACATTACTTTTTACCTTGATTATTAACTTAAAAAATAAAATAAAAATAATTCCCAACCTATTAACTTCCGATTTGAGTGAGCTATGCAATTCTTTTTCTTTTTGAGCATCTGGAAAACATTAAAAAAAAGCACATTAGAAAAAAAAAAAACAAGAATAGACAGCATTTCATTTACAAAATATTACTTGCAGTAAAAAAAAACTGTACATTGAAAGCATATTGTTTCTTAAGTATGAATAAAAACTATGAGCTGATGAAAATAATGAGTTGATAATGATAAAATAATGAGCATCCAAATATGAAACAGCTTATAGCAGTATCTAGACCTAAAGACTGCATTTTCACCCTCCTTTGGGGCTTGTCACTCTGGAATAGCTATTTCAGATCTACATGACAAAATCTCCCATAAGGACTCCCCCTCTCTCCATTAAGGAGTATCTCCTGCAAATATGGTATGGCTCCAACTCAAAAAATGAAGATAATAGCACAGGTAGTATAAGCCAAAAGTTATCGGTCCATAGCTGCAGCTAAGGAATAATTGCAAGCAAATACTGAACAGCTTGTTACAACATCCAGAGACTGCAGTTCTTATTAAATTTAATTTGAATTGGAGGAATTGATTGATAATTACTTAAAACTATCACCTCTCTTAATTTTCCATTCCCCATTGGTTTTTAGAGCTTCCAGTACTAGTATAAATGAAAAGAGGAACTACTAATTCATTGTAATGCAACTTCTAATGAATTAAACCAAGGTTAAAGGTTTCACAATGCATCATGGGGGGACTCTTAAAGAAGAACATTGAACAGGGCAATAAAATATTTTGAATGTGCCTTTTTAGGATCTCCATTGGAGTCCGAATGTCTTGGGGACCATAAAAATGATAAACCAAGCAATTGATAGGCGTGGAGGGTCTTCGAGGGTGTTAAATATCTTGGGGATCTGTTGCAATTATGACATAGTTTTTACCATTCTCCAAAAACCCTTGTGCTCAAAACTGCATTTTTAGCGACATTGTATTTAGTAAGATAATATCAGAAACATAATAAAATACTGAAGAAAGTAATATTTTATGAATAAAAAATTCAAGTTAAAACTAAATTTATTGAACATGAAAATTCTCAAATATGCATTTCGAAACATATAAAACTTATACAGATGATTCTAACCTAGTTACATAGAAGTTGCAATTCTTCATTAAAAACTTCAATTGGCACTCATCACTTTTAATAATTTTGCCATGAAGTACCATTTTAAGCTCTGACAATAAATTACCACAATTCTACTCAAAGAAATTATCCCCCCCCCCTTATGAGTTTAAATAAAAAGTATCAAGTTACACTATATTTTTTTCTTACAAATACAAAAGTGACGACCAGCAACAGGCTCTGGGCCCAGCTAGACTGGTCCTAGTCAATTTACAATCCCCAGTGAAGATCAAAGGCCCTCTTAAAATTATCTACTCCCTTGCTCATTACCACCTTTTCCAGTAAACTGTTCCAAGGTTCCACTACCCTGCTAAAACAATAATTTTTCCTAACATCCATGTTAGCCTGAGATTTAAATAGCTTAAAACAATGACCCCTTGTCCTGTTTTCAGTGCTAAACTTCAGCCCCGTAACATCTTTCATTTTAATAAATTTAAACAACTGAATCATGTCCCCTCGGTATCTTCTTTGCTCAAGACTGTACATATTTAGCCTTCTAAGCCTGGAATCATAGTCTAAGTGAGAAAGTCCATTTATTAGCCTTGTAGCCCGCCTTTGAACCTTTTCCCATACATTAATGTCTTTCTTAAGATAAGGAGACCAAAACTGAACAGCATACTCCAAATGAGGTCTTACCAAACTTCTATATAAGGGCAGAAGAACTTCTTTAGGTTTGTTTGAAATAGATCTATTGATAAACCCAAGCATCTTATTGGCCTTGTTACTAGCAATGCTGCACTGATGGCTAAACTTTAAATCCTGCCTTATTAAGACCCCCAGATCAGTAACTTTGTCTGCCTGACTAATGACTGAACCTTACAAATAATAACTTGTACACTTATTTCCATGCCCTAAATGTAGCACTTGACGATTCCCAACATTAACAGCCATATCCCATTTATCAGCCCACTCTGCAATATGATCTAGATCAGTAGTTCCCAACCTTTTTTGGCCCATCGCCCCTTTCGAAAGTTAAATTACACCTATCGCCACCCACGTTCTTCCCTTAAAAACACAAATTAGATGGCCCTGATTTTAGTGAAAATTAATGTTACTGAACATCTAATTTTAATTTAAAGCTTCAAAAAGTGCATGATAAAGCAATAATTAGCTTTAAAACTGAATTTTTTATTCTTAATCCCTCCCCCCCCCCAAAAAAAAAGAAAAAAAACGTAATTTGAAGTGCTTTAATTACCCAATGTCATTTACATACTTAGCAAAAACAAGAATACTACATTTTTCAGTAACATGCTTTTTTTTAAAATTGAAATCCGGAAAAAAATTGAAAATTTTATCTGTTAAGATTTGTTCTTTTTTACCTTTTAAATGGCTGCCATGTGCTTGATGGGACTCCGTTAAAGCTTTGATGTCTAGCTTTATATTAATGAGATTTAATCTGAGGTTCCCTTTGTGGCAGATGTCAAATCTATTTCTTTGCTTCGTGAGAAGCTGCACTACAAAGCTAAATACTCTCTCAACTAAATATGTTGAGGGGAAGGAGATAAGGAGTTGTTCAACTTTTTTCCAAAGTTATGGGTAAGCTTCACTCCGGCAAGTTCGTAACCGTATTGCTTGAAAGTAATTTTTGATTCACAATCAAATTTCAAATCCATAAACTCTGTCTGCAAAGAGTTTTCCAGTTCATCCACATCTTCAAAACTAAATGGGTCTAAAATCCAGTCAGGAATTCGTAATTTGATCAAATCTGCAAACCTTGATCCCATGTTCTTTTTTAACTGATTAAGGTGATCAATAAAAATTAAAATTTTTTCTTCAGGAAGTTCATCATCCAATATTAAACTTTTTTTTAAAGTTGGAAACAGGATAACTTCTTTACGGCCAATATTTGCCTGTGGATTTCGAATTTGGCAATGAATGCTGAAATTATGCTTTTGGCCTTGATGAGGTTCATCTTGTTTCCTTGAAGCTTAATGTTGATTTCGCTCATTTTTCAAAAATATCTGTGAGATACGCAAGTTTCAATTTGCGCTGTTTCAAATTCTCACTTAAAGCAGGATCATGCAAGTCGAGAAACTCGGCTACAGAGTCGAATAATTCAAAGAAACGGCACAAACAGTTTCCTTTGGAAAGCCATCTCACAGATGTATGTAAAAGCAAGCGTTTGAATTTTTCATCATTTTCATGGCAAAGCTCTCGAAACAGGCTATCATGGAGAGAATTAGCTTTGATCTTGTTAATACCAGTAATGACTAATTGTAAGGTTTCATGTAAAACACCACTCAATTTTTTTGCAGCCAAGTGTTGACGATGAATTACAGAATGGATGGTAATCACTTCTTTTTTTAAGGTGTGTAAGAAACCCAATATGACAACCCGCCATGGCAGGGGCACCATCTGCTGCGCAAGCACTTTCATTTGTCGATGGAATTTCTTTTCCTTCAAAATAATCCTTCACCACTTTGAAAATCGATGATCCCTTTGTATCAGTAATCAAAGTTCTGGCGAACATTTCCTGAGTTATCTCTTTCAGCTCATTAATAAACATAACTTAAGCTAATAAAATAGCTCTGTTATCTGTCACAGTTGATTCATCAAATTGTAGTGCAAATTTACTTTGTTTCAAAACATTTATGAGTTTGCACTCAACGTCAGCAGCCATTTCATCTATTCTCTTGGAGACTGTGTTGTTACTCAGGATGAGAGATTGACTTATCTTTTTACTGGAGCCCTCACCAAGCAAAATTTCAACTATTTTTTTAGCAGCCGGTAGAATAAGAGATTCGCCAATCGTATGAGGTTTACCACATTTTACTATCAAAAGAGACACTTCGTAAGAAGCATGAAGCCATTTGTCAAGATCTGTTGCTTGTCTTCTAAGTAATTCACACACCTTTGGCCGTTGATCCGCATTTGTTTTGAGGTCTTGAAAATAACTAGGAGGTTTACTTGCTTTGTCACCATGTACTCTTGACAAATACTCTTTCATTCGCGAGGGCTTCATCGCTTCATTGCTAGAAAATGTTTTATCGCACAAAAGACAAAATGCGGAAACTGCACATTTTGCGGTGACGTGACAAAACCAATGCTGAATACTGCCGGCACTTCTTTATCGAATTCATATCGAACTTCCACACTTACGAAACATGCACAATTAAACAGAAATTCACTAAATTAAATCAAACAATAGAAACTACGTAAGGAGGTTTATGCGCTGATTGCAAGATTCTGAATGACAACTGATAAGTAAATGCAAAAATCCATTCCTACACATATCTATCCACTTTTCAGGTATTAAATTTATGCTGGCGCTACCGGTCAGACAGTGCTTACAAGATTTTTTTTCTTCCTCGTGAAAACGGCAATAAAACAAAAAAAAAATATTTTTCGCTTTTTTATATTTTTTTTAATAAATCCAAACAGATTTGATTGAGCTGTAAATCATACATGCCTTATTTTCTGGGAACGACTTTCTTTCATTTGGCGTGCCATATGCTTGGTTCGGTATTACACAACATAGGTACTCTGAAAAATATTTCTGAATTGTGTACCGATTTGTTTTAATAAATATAGTTTTTGAAAGGTCAAGAATTTCCCATTAACAGTTATCCGAATACCAGTCGCCCCCCTATCGCCCCCTAGAAGAGTTCGATCGCCCCCAGGTTGGGAATCACTGATCTAGATCGTCTTGCAGCTGATTTGCTTGTTCTTCATTTTCTACAGTCCCCATAATTTTGACATCATCAGCAAAACAATTCATGTTCCCAGAAATATTTTTGTGAATATCGTTCATAAAGACAATGAACAAAACAGGCCCTAACACTGATCCTTGAGGAACCCCACTTAAGACCTCATTCCAATTAGAATAATTTCCCCTTACAACTTCCCTTCGTTTCCTTCCGGTCAGCCAGTTTTTTTACCCAAATGAAAGTTTTCCCTCCTATTCCTATATCAGCTAATTTGCTAAGTAGAGCAACATGCGGTACCTTATCGAAAGCTTTTTGAAAATCAATGTAAACAACATCTACAGGCTTCTTTTATTGTCCAAAGTCATGGTAACTTTGTCATAGAAATGTAATAAATTAGTTGCACAAGATTTACCTTTCCTGAAACCGTACTGAAAACTAGTCAATAGATTATCAGTCTCTAGAAAATTTACTATCTTAATTTTTATCAATGTTTCAAAAATTTTACAAACCACCGAAGTTAGACTCACAGGTCTATAATTTCCCGCACTCCCTTTAGACCCTTTCTTGAAGAGTGGATCACTTAGACCCTTTCTTATTGCAGTCAAAGAATAAATTACATGGAAAATATAAATAAAAAATAAACATTTCTCTAGTTTTGTAATATAAGTGTCAAAATTTATTATTCTATGGATTGAAAGCTTTATATTTGTTCGAACATAATGTAAAACATAATCATACAGAAACCATTCTTTTAAAAACAAGTTATTTTCCCTCATAAATATTAGATTTAATAGCATTCTTTTAAGTTATAAATGGAACTGAAAATAGTTATACTGATAATTATGTGAATTTCTTTTTCTAATACTACCAACTCTTACACAAAGGAATTTCTTATGTAACAGAGTTATAGGCAAATTTACTTTTTTTACATAATTTTATTTTTTAAACATCAACTTTTCGGAGAAAATATTTTCAAATGTTTATGAATTACATCTAATTAATATTTATATATCTGTAGATACAAAACTATGTCCATTTGGGAAAAAATGGACATAGTGTTGTATCCCTCTGAGGTACAGATATATGCATCAATATTGCAGTAAATAAGAATAGATTAGATTAAGATTAGACGCCTATAGCTTTTGCATACTTTTAGACAGTAGAAACCTCCTGATCTATCCAATCACCAAAACCAGTTTTGGTGATCCAAAACCTCAACCTTGAATTAAATGCATGTTGCATTGCAGTTACAGTAACCTCTTGTTATATTGCACTTTTCGGGGGTCAAATAAAAAGCGCATTATGTCCAAAAGAGCAATATAACTGATTTCATTAAAAATAGTTATCCATCCAGCATACAACTAAACTAGTATTCTTTTTTTTTTCTGACATGATTTTCAAATGGCTTCGATGCGATTCACGAATGTACTATCACACATATTAAACTTTAAACGATTTAAATTTAAGTAAATTTTCAGTGTCAGAGAGGTACAAATATCAAACTGCGAATGAAGATGATCTTTTTTAGCTGCCGCTAGATAAGAGTATGCATTCCAATACCCTCTTACTCCCAAAAGACTTTCTACTCCCTTCGATTTGCAGTAGAAAGGATGTGAAAAGTACAAGTAACCAAATAGCTTCCAGAAAACTCTTTCGCCCTCCCAGATCATTCTTCTTTTCTTTAATGCTAATCCCGATTCGTGCAACCAAACACAAATTTTGTGTACAAAAAGGCAGTCAGAGTTAACTTCTTCTTGGGCGAGTATGACACTTGCCTGCTGTCTCTCACTCATTGTAAAGATCTTAATATCAATTCAAAGAAAATGTCCAGTAGTATCCAAACTATATCTCAAACTGAAATATGTATACTGCTGGCATGTACATTTGGATAACAGGAATTGCTGCAAATTTTCCAGAGAATTCAGAAGAATATAAGCATTTTCGCTTTGTTCATCGACAAAATAAAGAAGAATGAGCCCTTTTCGGAGTAATACCATATGTTCTCATGAATAGTTTCAAGCTTAAAGCAAGGTTTTTTTTTAAAAAAAATTATGTTTTTATATTTTGGGAGACAGAAGGAAAGAGCGACATATTGAGGCTCACAGGGGTGCCCATCCCCCCCAAGCTCAATGGCGCAAATACCCCCCCAAAAGTTTTCTCGCTTTCGAATTGGGTTAAACATAACAGTTTTTAGAGTGTTTAATTTCCAGTCAAATCCACGGGGGGGGGGGGGGGGGGGGGGGGAGCGCTAACAATTACCATTTGATCTGAAATGTTGTTGGATTGTTGACCCGCCTTGCTTTGCATAATTTTAAAACGTGGACCTTGAGTAAAAAAGTTTTGGGTAGCCCTGAATTTTGTTACACCTTTTTTTTCAAACGTATGAATAATTACAGGGACAACTTTCTTACTTGGGATGGAGTCATTACTAGATGTATACTAGATGTATACAACATAAGCCATGAAACGGAAATTTATTGTCAATTAGACAGAGGGTAAGGGGAGTTTCTCCCCCGAAAAATTTTCGAAATTGTAATTTTAAAACCACAGTTTTACACAATCTCTGGTGATGTTAGGAGAATAAAAGGTTTGGTGGCCCCTTCCCGGTAATTTTTCAATATTGAAACTTTAAAAGCGCAATTGTAAATAGTCTACCTTTGTCTTAAGGAGGGTTTTCCTTTGTTTTCAAAATTGTAGTTCTAAAAATGCAGTTTTAGACTATCTGTGGTAATCTTTTCTCGGATGACTTTTCATCCAAAAGCTCACACTTCTTTGCATTGAAAAAGGTGTTCCTTGCAACACCGAAACACGTGTCTGAAATCATTTGCAAGTTTTGTGCTTAAGGGTGCTCTTCACTGAGAGTCTGAAAGATTCGGATCTAATGTTAACCTACGGGGAAAGTTGGAGCTTCTTTTACAAATTCCTGTGAAGTTTTCGGATCCGTTTTTTTTTTCTGAGTATTTTTCAAGACCATGTCTGTTTCTTTTAGTTTTTACTTTTTTGATGTGTCCATTCTCCGATTTTTTAAAATTCGAGAAAAAATGAATTTCTTCGAAAACGAGGCACTGTTGGACATTTCGCTCTGTAAAACATCTGCAACTCGTGCTATCGAAATTTTAAGAACGCCCTGACACGCAAAATATTTCCAGCTCTCTTTTGAGATCTTGTTTGAAATAATGCGACCATTTTTTAAACAAATATCATGTTCTAACTATTGAAAAAAATTTCAAAATACGTTCACTTTTTGCATTTGCCCCGCCCTAGAATAGTAACCTCCCCTTTTTGAGGGGTAAGCGCTAATGGGGTGTAAGATTTATTACCCTCTCATTAGTTTCCCTCAATGACCTTCGCTGGACGTCCTTTCTTCTTTCCTCTTTTCCTAAGGCTTTCGTGAAGAATCAAGTGCTTTTGAAAGTGAATCCATGTAGATGCGTGCTATTAGCTGTTAAATTAGCAACATTTGCTTTTTTTCAAATTTGTGGTTTGAAAAGAAATAGATTTGAAAGGAATATTTTTGAGTCAAACTGTTTATTTACAATATAATGAACATTGTTACAATGCTGTCGAATGCGAAAAGTTGACATTTTTCCCTTCCAGTAGAAAAATATTTTTATATATAGATTAAATCGTATTCCAGATACTAGGTATTTTGCATCGTTTTACATGTGTTTTATGTTACTACAAATGGTACACACATAAAGTGCTTTCCACAGCTCAACAAACGTTTTTGAAAATTATTTGTGTCTTTAAAAGCCAGACTCGTCAAATTTCTTTAGAAGGTAGATACACATTGAACATGTAATTCATAATATACAGTAAAATCCATCGAATTTCAGAATCGGGATTGGAAATTTATTTGGTTGAAACAAGTATTTCGTTGCATTAGTATGCGTTGTAATAGGATTTTACTGTATTTCTCTTTAGAAAACTTCCTAAGGAGGAAAACGATGCATAATTTGACCCCAAATAGAATCGTGAAACGTTTCTTATGGGGTCGCAATATTACTCCTTCTTTTAAGACATGTACGATATTATACCGTTTTTAAAACATTACGTGAGAAACAAAATAGCATAATTTTTATTTTCCAGCGCAGCAATGCGAATCGTGGTTAATTTTATTTTTATTAAAGACTATTTCCTAGCTTACATTTTGTGTCATAATTCCTGCATTTTACCCCAAGTTTTTATTTATTGCCAGAAACAATGAAAAAAAAAGTTTAAACACTTATTTTTAATTAGCTGTTTTGGAAATAGCTTAAATATATGGATATTGTGATTAACTGCAGGTTTTGAGTGTTTTAATCAAGCAATCATGTACTTGTGTTATTCCATACTTTTCAGAGCGAATCAAGCTTGTACAAATAGTCTTTACAATTTAAAAACAGTACAATGTTTTATATTTTAAAAATATAAAACAATGTTTTATATTTTTTGAAGTACGTTGCTTAAATATTATTTCTCCAACAGTGCTATCATTTTTGGAAAACTACTAAAATTCAGGACAATATTTATTCTTCCAGAAAAAAAATAAGTTTTTTTTTCTTTTCTTTCTTTTTTTTGAGCAATTGCGAATGCTTATTATCCTTACTTGAACAAAGCTGATGTTGCTCTGATTTTTCAGATTGTCATGATGACAAGAATAACTCTAGCTTGTTGTTTTAATATTTACTAAGAAGTCAAATTTTCGTCGCCATGGTTACTAATCGTTTGCGTTCATTCAATGTTTAACTTAAGTAGATTTTACTTTTAAAAAGGGGGGGGGGGTGTAAAATTACATTTCAGGAAAAAAACATCAATGTGGATGAAATTAAAAAGCAAAATTTCATCCAAATACAAAATTTCCAGATTACTAATACCGACATTTAAGACTGACAAGAAAACGAAAATACAGAAGGCTTTCTGATGTCTTCAGAAAGTTTTCACAATAGAAATAGTTTTTTTTTTTTTTTTAAATCTTTATAAGAATTTGGAAGCTGTATTTTTGGGGAATAAAAATACTTTTCAAAAACCTTTATTCAGTTGCGGAAAACATTCCGTACACCAACATACTCATTAAATACATAGAAAATCATGAAAAACATATTAGCAATTTAATATGATTCGGTTAATGTAAAAAACACACCGTGGTAGAATTACTAAGCATTGTATGTATTAGTTTTAATGACGTTTTCAGCCTTATGTTTCTGACAAAGCTAACTAAGATGTGAACAATATAGAATGGGGGTTACAAGTTTTCACTGTTTTCTATTTTCATTCTCAGAAGCTAGATCAGCATTTTAATACAATGTAGAAAAAATTAATTACAGGCATAAAGGTTTTCAGGTCACATAAGCACCCCACCCCCTCCCTTCAAAAAACATCATTAAAGATCGTCTTAAATTTCGTTTTTATGGCTTTAATTTCAAAAAATTTCGGGAAGGGAGTTTGTGAAAAGTCCTTCTTTGACCATAAAAAAAAGTCGTCTAAAATTGCATTTTTGGAACTTTGATTTCAAAAACCTGCATGTCCCCAACGTTACTAAAAATGGCCTACAATCATGTTTATAACGCTTTGAAAATTTTGCCTCCCCCCAACATTACACTAAGACTGCGTTTTTAGACTATTTCGAAAAATTCCGGGGAAAGCTTCCGAACTCCCCGTTTCCTAACAGAATTGAAGAACCTGAAATTGTGTTTTTGGCGTTTCAAGTTCAAAAATTTGCTGGTGGAAGATCACAGGACCTCTTACTTACTTCCAAATACTACCAGAGATCGTCTAAAAGTGCATTTTGAAAATTTTATTTTCGTGAAAATTAAAAGGCATAGCCCTCAAACAGAGTGCTTGGGAAAATAGAGAGTATTTCTGAGTAAATAGTATGCTTACGATAAAGATCATGTTAATTAAATATAGAAATGGTTCCCTCTCCTAAACAAGAAGCTAAATCCTTTCTTTCGCTGTATTTACATATTATTAGGAATTAGGAGTCAATGGAATAGAAAATGTGGGATCTCAAAAAAGATTTTTGTTCTATACAAATGAAAATTACTTGATAATCATTTGATTAGCACATTCATTTTATTCTGTGACTGAAGACACAATACGATAATTTTTCGGCACAGAAGTGCGTAACACAGAACTTAAAAAGAAAAAGTTTGTCTTGTTTTTTTTTTTTTTTTTTATTGTGAACCCTTACTTGTACTTATAATTGCTTTCCTAAATATAAGCTGTTCATTTTCATTTTAACTTTATGTATTTCCTGCAAATCTGTTTCTTGCCCTTTTTTATTTTTTATTATTCATTCATTAAATGCAAGATGCATGAAAACGAGGCAGAGCGATAAAAACTTTAAAATCTGGCAGAGCGAGGCATTGAGATTTTTTTTCACCTAAGTATTTCGAGGGTTTTTTTTTTTTTCAGGCAGATATACATGTAGGTAATATTTTCGTGCCTCCTGAGAAAAAGGACAACCCTTAATATTTATTATGACAACTAACGAGGATCAGACACTCACAAGACTTATTAGAAAATTTTAATAAAAACTCAATGTGTTGAAGTAGAAGCACTATATACACTACGTATATGACCAAAAGCATTGGGACTTTCAAAAATTCACATTTTTAGGGATTTCTCGAGAAATAATAGACCAATTGCTCTATAATTTGTTTCGCACAAAATGTATACTCTAGTTGTCATTTTCCAATAAAAATTAAGTCTGCTATTCATTTAGGGGACCGACAACAAATTGAGGAAAAAAGTTTTTTGATCGTTTTTCATTGCAAATTGCTGGGAATAAGCTATAATTTTCAGAAATGAATTAAAAATCTATCAAAAACTTATTTTTATATTTTTGTGAAAATATCTCTTATACCCATGGAAATATAAGCATTTCTTTCAAAAATGCAAAAATTTTCTGAAGGTTTTCGCCTTATATTACGCAGAGTATTTCGTCCAACGTTACTAAACTTTTAGAATATTTGACAGCATTTTAGAGAAACATAATAATAAAATTTGAATTTAAAATATTGAAAATTTGATGAAATATGAACAATTAAATCTATTAATTTTTCACTGCGCATGCACGAAAGATAGCAATTTATAACGTTCATAATTCAAAGCTCAGATACATCCTACAATCCATGAAAAAAATTCCACCGCAATTTCTTTAAATTTTAAAAAGTTATCAGCGATCTAATGAGCCGAATTTCTATAATTCTAGGATAGGCGACGAATGGTAAGGGATTGTTAGCAAACTGACAACACTTTCCTGCCATCGTTACAGAGTGATTCATGATAAAAACGGATTATTTGTTGCTGGTCCCCTAAATGAATAGCAGACTTAATTGTTATTGGATTTGACGTTTGGAGTATACTTTTCACGAGAAAAAAATTACAGAGCAGAGAGCAATTGGTCTTTTATTTCTCGAGAAATCCGTAAAATTGTGAATTTTTGAAAGTGTCCCAATACTTTTGGTCATATAGTGTATGTAATACCTTATGTATTTTGCCGAATTTAGTAACTGGGAATCTGAGACTCTAAAAGTGCTAGGTTTAGTTTTATTCCAAAATTTCAACGCAAGCTAGTTTACAAACATTGAGAGTGGGGGAAGGAGTGATTTTTGCCTTTGAGCTTGGAGCAGGGTGAGCACCCCTGCATACAAAGATCAGAGAAAAATCTTTAATTTTTCAAATTCAGGAAATCCTTATCCGTAGCCGTCCGCGACTTTGTCGTTGTTATGCTCAATTTGAAAGAACTTTCACCATAACAACCCCTTGAGAAATGCTATCATAGCCTTCTCATCTACATATAGTAATTAGATAAATAAATAAATATTTTTTCAAAAAGAAAAGGATTCAAAGATAAAGATTAGGGGAATTTTCTGGTCACCAGTGGCGAGAAAAGGCAATTATAGTAGCCACATTTTTTTCTAGTCGCCACTGCATTTGTAAAACAGGTAACTAACCAACAAAGTAGTATTTAATTTAGCACTAAAATATAAATATTATCAGTTCAAATAAAGGTTAATGTAACTAATTAGTGGCATTAATGTTTATTGTACAATCAAGTATTAACTATGCAAAGAGGATCTAGTTTCCTTTTTAAGAAGAATTTTTTCTGGCAACTCGGATGGGGTTGGGGAGAGAGGCAAACAGGCAGAGGTAGCGAAAAAATTTCGCCAACCGATAACTAGTTAGTCCCCAGTTTTATTCGGCACTCGATTTTTCAAATATATTAAGTAGGATCATCCATTTTTAAAGAATATTTTTTGGTTAGAATTTGGAGTTCATTTCGTTAAAATTCAGTGTGGTCATGCAGGCTTTCTTGTTTTTTCCTTCCTTTTTTGAAATCATCATTTTTCAATAACGAACATTTTTCTAAAAAAAAAACGAATTTATAAATTTATTTATTGCAAATATTCATTCATTCGTTAATTTTTCCTAGATGAGATCTGGAACCGTACTAATGGGGAAAAAAATCTTAGTTTCAAAAATTAATTTTAGTGCGAATGCAAATAAATTAATATCACAAGCGGGATTGCAAAATGCGCGGCCTTTTACACCGAGTTATTTTTCTTTTACGTATGTAGTCAAGACTCAACAGGGAAAGAACTAGAATTTCCTTGGAAGGGTCTGTAAAAAGCTGCGGTTTCATTTTGCCGTCGGCTATTACCTCCTTCGACTACTCTGCACAGCAGGGGGAGCGTCTGGTCTGTCCCCCTGCAAAATGTGACAGGTCACATGATCCACACTTTCATCGGTCACCGTTCGTTCTATTGGTTGTTGAAGTGTCAATCACTTCACTGATGAACGCTGCTTTCGTTTAAAGAAAAAGCCCATTTTCAAGCGAGATCGTTTTTCTTCTCCACTGAAGAGCAGCCTTAATAACGTTGGATTACTGACTTTTTTATCTGTGGTAATGTTAAGGAAAGAAGAGATCCTAAGGCTCGCTCCTGGAAAATGTTCAAAATTAAGTCTTAAAAACGCTATCTATGGTTGGGGGACAAGCAGTTTTCGAAAATTGAAGTTCTAAAATAGCAAATTAGTCGACCTTTGTGATGTTAAAAAAGAGTTTTTGGAAGCTCCCCCGGAATTTTCTCGATATTGAAGCCCCCAAAACCAAATTTAAGAGGACTTTTTAATAATGTTGACGAGAATGGGGAGGAGGGAGAGGGGCGCTCCACTTAAATTTCCGAACTTGTAGCTTTAGAAACACTGTTTTGATATATCTTGATAATGTTAGTGGAAGGTGAATTTCGGTGCCATTCCCCCGGCAATTTTTTGAAATTGATACTCCAAAAACGCAATTCTAGGCCTGTCTTTGATCGTGTTAAGGAAAGAGGGGGGAATCAGGGGCTCTCTCCTATACATTTTTCAAAATTGCATTGCTAGAAACGCAGTTTTAGATTACTCTTGATGATAAAGAGGGTGTCATTCTGGCGTTACAGTGGAGGCGCTCTCCTGAAAGTTTTCCAAAATTGAAGTCGCATAGCTAAAAAAAGATGGATCACACACATGATGACAGATATTTTTCAGAAATCCTCAAAAATGGATTCAGCTATTCTGCACCAGTGAGGGATCCAGGCAGATTTTTAAACATTACATACAAATATCAATGTATCCCACCTTTAACCAGAGCATTTTTTAAGGAATTTTCACTAGGCGAGACAAGTTTAACATAAAGGCTGCGTAACAGTCCCAATAATTTTCCTCTTTTCTTAACAAAGTGTGCATATATCGTCGCCTCAAAGTAATCAGTACTGTTTGTTCTGAGGCGACTGTATAGGACTTCTGGTTTAAGAGGAAACCGATGTGAACCAAGTAAAAGGGGAATTCGTAATCATAAAAACGCATTTTAGACGATCTGTGGTGATGTTAGAAGAGAAGAGACTTGGTGGCGCTCTCCTGTCTATTCTTCGAAATTGTAGCTCTAAGAATGCAGTTTCAGACGATGTTAGGGGGAGAAGAGATTTGAGAGCCCATTGAAGGGAATTTTTCTGATTTGCAATCTTAGAAATCCATTTTAATTGTCTTTCGTAATATTAAGTACTCGGGTGCGACTCCATCCCTCTGCCCATTATTCGAAATTGAAACTTTAAAAACAGAAACTTGATCTCCAATAATGTTAAGAAGAGGGAGGTCCGGGGGTTCTACGGCACATTTGTTTTTGCTATTGTAGAGCTATAAACGCAGTTTATTACGATCTTTTCGTGATGATACGTGGAAGAGATTCGAGGACCCACGCCAAGAATTTTTTCTAAATTACAATTACAATATTAAAGATGCATTCTAATTATTTTTGGTAATGGTAGGGGAGAAGAGGGTTGGAGCAGTTCCCCGGAAATTGTTAGAAATTGTAGCTTTAAAAAGGCTGTTTTAAACGATTTTTGGTTTTGTTAAGGGAGGAGAAATTAAAAGGCCCACATCCCAGGAAAATTTTCTAACTTATGGACTTTAAAACGCACTTTAGATTAGATTTGGTAAGGTTAGGGTTTGAAGTGTTTCGGAGGTCCACTTAAAACGAAAAAAAAAAATTGATTCGATTTTTTTTCAATTTAAGGAAAGAGGGTTTTAAAAAGTTACTTGAAACTTCCTCAGTGTTGGTTTATGACTCCTCGGCATTGTTTTTATATTCATATTAGACTTTTTTTAATATTTAGCTCTAAAAAAAGGTTTTTAACTATTTTTGCAACTTTCTCAGGGTGACCACTGCCCCTTTCTCATTGTTTTCCTTATTGTTATACTTTGTATGCATTATAAGGGAAATTTTTTGCATTTTTGCTCAAATAAAGGGGATTTCAATTATTCTTGAAATTTTCTCGAAGGGGACCATGGCCCCCTCCCTGGATCTGCCCGTGTTCTGCACACATCGAAAATCAGAACTCGAGAATTTTAACGAATCAAATATCCTTCTGTACATATCAGATACAGAAAAAAGTAAATATGATTTACGAAACATAATTTAAACACCTTAAGAACAGACTGTTCAACTTACATCAGCAAAAACCAACATCACTGAAAGTTTTAATAAAAAACATCTAATGATAAATTGAAACAATCAGTTTTAAAATGGTAGAGAAGATGGGAGTAAAGTGAAATGAGAAAACTTGTTCATAAGCTTAAGCTAGTTAATGAAGAAAATACATTAATTGTCAATTGGAGGGACTTCAAAACTAGTTCTTAATGATTGTCAAGGTGCAAGTAAATCAATGAAAGACTAGAGCATAGTGGTCAGAATTATTACAAACAATAAAACATTTTTGACCTCCCTCCCTCTCATTACTGTTACACGTATTCATCATGCAGAATTGTGCTACTTCCAGAAAATTTATAAGGTATTGAAAAGAAATCAAATCTTCTGATCCAGCTTTGAAATGGACACCAACTCCATGCCGTCTGTGATGCTCTTTTCATTGAAAAAGAGACACGGTCATTAAATTTTGGAAAGAGTACGAGGGCCATCGCTATTTCAAAAAACTGGGGGGGGGGGATACGCTTTTAGCGGCCCCTTATTTTTTTTAAATGCATGTTTGAATGTGCAGAGAGAGAGAGAAGATTTGGCTTCTGGTTTAGCAGGGGTAGTCATATTACTAGACATTAGTACTAGCAATATAAATAATCGTAAGGATAATGTTCAGTCAGAATTAGGGGGATGTCGGAGGGCTACCTTCTTGTATTATTTCGCAATTTGAAGACATAAAGACGCAGTTTTAAACTATATTTTAAGTTTGGGAGGAAGGGGAGAGGAGTTCCAGGATAGCCTCTTCCGATAATATTTCCATCTTTAAGTTCCTAACACAATCGTACGTTATACTTAATTATGTTCAGAAGAGGGGGTCCGGGGCTCTCCCTCGGGAATTTTCAAGACTGTTATTTGAAAAACACAGTTTTAGACGAATTATGGTGATGTTAAGGGAGGAAGAGACTCGGGGTCATCGTTCTATAATTTTTCAAAATGCAAACTTCAAACACGCATTCCCAATTGTGAATTATTTCTGATTGTGACACGTAAAGGGGGGTCCGGGGGCACTCCCCCTGGAAAAATTTGAAAATTGTAGTTCGAAAAATGCAGCTTTAGATGATCTATTATGTTATTAAGGGGATGAGAGATGCGTCCCCCCCTCGAAATTTTGAAGTCTTAAAAATGCAATTGTAGACTTTTTTGTTAAAATTTAAAGCACCGCCAGTTTCTTCAAATCAAAGCTCCGAAAACGTAATTTAAGCTAACCTTTCGATGAAGGGGGGGGGGGAGTTTTGAAGGGGTTCGCGACCAGAAATGTTTCGTAATTGAAGCACTAAGAGCAAGATTTAAGATTGAGTGTGAGTGTGTGAGTGAGTTAGTGAGTGAGAGAGAGAGAGAGAGAGGGGGGGGGGAGAGGGAGAGAGATTCTCTCGAAAAAAATTTCGAACCGTAGTTTTAGAAGATTTTTGTTAATGTTAATGGGTGGAGAGATTCGGAGTCCTCCCATGGCAAATTTTCAAAATTGAAATTCAATTAAAGCAATCATAGACGATTTATTAATACTGTCATAGGGGTAGAAGGTTTTGGAGATCTCTCCACCGAAAAATTTTCTAAATTGAAGCCTTAAGAATGAAATTTTTGAGGATCTTTGGTAATATTTGGAGGACGACAGTTTTGGGACACCTCAGGGAGTTTTTTTTAAATTGAAGTAAGTCCAAAAGACGAAATTTATTCAACCTTGAATGAGGATGAATGATTAATTGAGAGGGCGTTTCTCGGAGATTACGTTCGGAGCACTCTCATGGTTTTTCGAAATTGCAGTCCTAAATATTCAGGTGTAGGCTATCTTTAATGACATTAGGCTAAAAGATGGGGTTTGAGAACATTTTTTCAAGATTTCTTCAAAACCTAAATTTTAAAAACTCACTTCCAGACCAGCTTTGGGAACGTAAAAAGAAGGGTTTGGAGTTCCCCACTATTCCTTTCCGTTTGGCTACGTCCCTCCTATCTTCATTGTCAATTTTAATTACTGATAAACATATTGTGGTACTATTTTATTCCAATTTTCCTTTGCCAAACACGATTTTTTGCTTGGATTTTCCATAGTAACGTTTTCACTTTCCTGCCTAATATTTTTGTTTTTTTGCAATACAAGCGTTTGCGGCCTTAGAAAAAGGACTTTTAACATTTTGAACGGATGTGGTAATTTTCTGCGATACCATAGGTCTCTATTCCACTTCATTTTATTTTAAATATGCCACCTGCATCTCTTGATTAAACTGTGATTTACTTACGATTTTTGCATTCAAAAATTTAGAACTTTTGGTGTGAGTATTCATTACAATACATTGAATCTGCACTTAACTTTTATTATTATTTTTTCTCTCTTTTTCAAATTTATTTTGGCGACCCGTACATTTTTCTCCACTTAGCAATGATTTTCAGGACAATATTTTTCATCAAAAAAAAAAAAAAAAAACATATAGGAATGTTTTGGCGAACCCTATCCTACGGGCTGTTCTAATGAAGCTGTTCTATTTATTTATGCCTTTTTTTTTTTCTTTTTCTTTCTTTTTTTAACTGAAGAACCATGAAGCATAGTTTTGTATAACCAGGGCCGCCGAAAGACAAGGCGTGCACCATGTTAGTTTTGTCGCCTTTCCTCCCCCCCCCATTATGCTAGTTTTACTTAATGCACAATACTTTAATTTAAACCAAGCCCACAGTTTCCGACTAGGCGTACATACCCATTCTGCGGCCTAGTGAAGAATGTACTGTACTGAATACTTTATTTTGGTTAATAAAAATGTTTGAAGCGTACATTTCCGCGACTTTTAATAAAAGAGAATCATGGATGTTCCCAAATTGTATTTTAAGATTACATTTTCTATTCAATTTTTACAGAAAAAATACTTATTGTCACTATTATTTCAATTGTTCATTTATAATTACTATTTTAATTTTTTTAAACAACGAAGAGTTTCCCTTTTCCTTCGTTCGTTTTCATCACTAAAATGAAATTGGCGGCCCCACTTCTGAAAAACTGGGGGGTATATCACCCCCCCCCTTGGCGACCTCCCAGAAAAGTAAGTGAAAAAATAATTATTAATGCATCTATTTCTTGTTGAATAAGTACAAATATTTTTTCTTTCCAAAATTCAAAATTTTCATGTTCTAAAGAAAAAAAAAATCTTGAAAAAAAAATCCCCCCCCCCCCAAAAAAAAAATTTTTGATGGCGCAACTTGCGCCATAATACCCCCCCTGTGGGCACCCCTGGAGGCTCAATATAACGAGGGGCTACTGTACTTCTCTTACTAATATTTTTTAGTCTACACGATTTTGATGTACTTTGGTAATGAAAATAATTTTCATGAAACTTAAAAGAGCTCTTATGTTTGAATTTTAGAGTTTCCTCCGGGTTTTTTTTATGGAGGGCACTATGCCCTGCCCCTTTTAAGTTACAATTTGATGCACCCTCTTGCCCCTTTGAAGTTTTAACAAAACTCTTCATCATAAAAACAAACTTTTTTTCCTCAATAGGTGAAGATTCATATAAGCTCGGCCTTTAACATAACTCCTTCCTCTCTTTTACCCTCTCTAGAACATGATATGAATATATATCAATGTTTTCAGCATAACTTTTAAACAAAACATTTAAAAGCGTTTAATTATTTAAAAAAAATTATTGTTGAAAAATACTTGGGTTTCAAAAGCATATTATAGCATACCAAAAAGTTTTAAAAAGCACCTTTCCTATGACAAAATTTCTATCAAAATGTGTTCTTTTAATTGCATTAAAGTGCACTCCTTTCAAAAGTACCTAGTCCCTTTTTTGGTCTGAGGAAAACATAAAATTGAAATTGCTTTTGACATTTTAAAGTCAAAAAACTAGTTTTTTCTTTCTTTATTTTAATGCAAAAAAACAATTTTTAAGAAAACTATAGGGGACGAGTGAAATCAGACTTAGTGCTTAGCTATGCTTTCAACTGAAAAAAAATGACATAAATAATTTTTTTATAAATAACTTGCAAGTTAAGTCCTATCTGCGAAGTTAATTCTTTAAATTTGTCTCGTGATCTTCCACATAATTGGCTCACGACCCGTTACTGAATATTTG